>NC_060183.1:2699719-2704719 GCF_021184085.1 Oncorhynchus gorbuscha
TACTAACCTGTATCTCCTCTATGGTACTAACCTGTATCTCCTCTATGGTACTAACCTGTATCTCTATGGTACTAACCTGTACAGTACTAACCTGTATCTCCTCTATGGTACTAACCTGTATCTCCTCTACAGTACTAACCTGTACGGTACTAACCTGTATCTCCTCTATGGTACTAACCTGTATCTCCTCTACAGTACTAACCTGTATCTCCTCTACAGTACTAACCTGTATCTCCTCTATGGTACTAACCTGTATCTCCTCTATGGTACTAACCTGTATCTCCTCTATGGTACTAACCTGTATCTCCTCTATGGTACTAACCTGTATCTCCTCTATGGTACTAACCTGTACAGTACTAACCTGTATCTCCTCTATGGTACTAACCTGTATCTCCTCTATGGTACTAACCTGTATCTCCTCTATGGTACTAACCTGTATCTCCTCTATGGTACTAACCTGTATCTCCTCTATGGTACTAACCTGTATCTCCTCTATGGTACTAACCTGTATCTCCTCTATGGTACTAACCTGTACAGTACTAACTCCTCTCTATGGTACTAACCTGTATCTCCTCTATGGTACTAACCTGTATCTCCTCTATGGTACTAACCTGTATCTCCTCTATGGTACTAACCTGTATCTCCTCTATGGTACTAACCTGTAAGTACTAACCTGTATCTCCTCTATGGTACTAACCTGTATCTCCTCTATGGTACTAACCTGTATCTCTAACCTGTATCTCATGTACAGTACTAACCTGTATCTCCTCTATGGTACTAACCTGTATCTCCTCTACAGTACTAACCTGTATCTCCTCTATGGTACTAACCTGTATCTCCTCTATGGTACTAACCTGTATCTCAGGTACTAACCTGTATCTCCTCTATGGTACTAACCTGTATCTCTATGGTACTAACCTCTACAGTACTAACCTGTATCTCTCTATGGTACTAACCTGTATCTCCTCTATGGTACTAACCTGTACAGTACTAACCTGTATCTCCTCTATGGTACTAACCTGTATCTCCTCTATGGTACTAACCTGTACAGTACTAACCTGTATCTCCTCTATGGTACTAACCTGTATCTCTCTACAGTACTAACCTGTATCTCCTCTATGGTACTAACCTGTATCTCCTCTACAGTACTAACCTGTATCTCCTCTAGTACTAACCTGTATCTCCTCTACAGTACTAACCTGTATCTCCTCTACAGTACTAACCTGTATCTCCTCTACAGTACTAACCTGTATCTCCTCTACGGTACTAACCTGTATCTCCTCTACGGTACTAACCTGTATCTCCTCTATGGTACTATCCTGTATCTCCTCTATGGTACTAACCTGTATCTCCTCTACGGTACTAACCTGTATCTCCTCTATGGTACTAACCTGTATCTCCTCTACAGTACTAACCTGTATCTCCTCTACGGTACTAACCTGTATCTCCTCTATGGTACTAACCTGTATCTCCTCTACGTACTAACCTGTATCTCCTCTATGGTACTAACCTGTATCTCCTATGGTACTAACTGTACAGTACTAACCTGTATCTCCTCTATGGTACTAACCTGTATCTCCTCTACAGTACTAACCTGTATCTCCTCTATGGTACTAACCTGTATCTCCTCTATGGTACTAACCTGTACAGTACTAACCTGTATCTCCTCTATGGTACTAACCTGTATCTCCTCTATGGTACTAACCTGTATCTCCTCTATGGTACTAACCTGTACAGTACTAACCTGTATCTCCTCTATGGTACTAACCTGTACAGTACTAACCTGTATCTCCTCTATGGTACTAACCTGTATCTCCTCTATGGTACTAACCTGTACAGTACTAACCTGTATCTCCTCTATGGTACTAACCTGTATCTCATCTACAGTACTAACCTGTATCAGGTACTAACCTGTATCTCCTCTATGGTACTAACCTGTATCTCCTCTATGGTACTAACCTGTACAGTACTAACCTGTATCTCCTCTACGGTACTAACCTGTATCTCCTCTATGGTACTAACCTGTACAGTACTAACCTGTATCTCCTCTATGGTACTAACCTGTATCTCCTCTATGGTACTAACCTGTACAGTACTAACCTGTATCTCCTCTATGGTACTAACCTGTATCTCCTCTATGGTACTAACCTGTATCTCCTCTATGGTACTAACCTGTATCTCCTCTATGGTACTAACCTGTATCTCCTCTATGGTACTAACCTGTACAGTACTAACCTGTATCTCCTCTACGGTACTAACCTGTATCTCCTCTATGGTACTAACCTGTATCTAACCTGTATCTCCTCTATGGTACTAACCTGTATCTCCTCTATGGTACTAACCTGTATCTCCTCTATGGTACTAACCTGTATCTCCTCTATGGTACTAACCTGTATCTCCTCTATGGTACTAACCTGTACAGTACTAACCTGTATCTCCTCTATGGTACTAACCTGTATCTCCTCTATGGTACTAACCTGTACAGTACTAACCTGTATCTCCTCTACGGTACTAACCTGTATCTCCTCTATGGTACTAACCTGTATCTCCTCTATGGTACTAACCTGTATCTCCTCTATGGTACTAACCTGTATCTCCTCTATGGTACTAACCTGTATCTCCTCTATGGTACTAACCTGTACAGTACTAACCTGTATCTCCTCTATGGTACTAACCTGTATCTCCTCTATGGTACTAACCTGTATCTCCTCTATGGTACTAACCTGTATCTCCTCTATGGTACTAACCTGTACAGTACTAACATGTATCTCCTCTACAGTACTAACCTGTATCTCCTCTATGTACTAACCTGTACGGTACTAACCTGTATCTACTCTATGGTACTAACCTGTATCTCCTCTATGTACTAACCTGTATAGTACTAACCTGTATCTCCTCTACAGTACTAACCTGTATCTACTCTATGGTACTAACCTGTATCTCCTCTACGGTACTAACCTGTATCTCCTCTACGGTACTAACCTGTATCTCCTCTACGGTACTAACCTGTATCTCCTCTACGGTACTAACCTGTATCTCCTCTACGGTACTAACCTGTATCTCCTCTACGGTACTAACCTGTATCTCCTCTACGGTACTAACCTGTATCTCCTCTACGGTACTAACCTGTATCTCCTCTACGGTACTAACCTGTATCTCCTCTACGGTACTAACCTGTATCTCCTCTACGGTACTAACCTGTATCTCCTCTACGGTACTAACCTGTATCTCCTCTATGGTACTAACCTGTATCTCCTCTATGGTACTAACCTGTACAGTACTAACCTGTATCTCCTCTATGGTACTAACCTGTATCTCCTCTACAGTACTAACCTGCATCTCCTCTATGGTACTAACCTGTATCTCCTCTATGGTACTAACCTGTACAGTACTAACCTGTATCTCCTCTATGGTACTAACCTGTATCTCCTCTATGGTACTAACCTGTATCAGTACTCCTATGGTACTAACCTCTACAGTACTAACCTGTATCTCCTCTATGGTACTAACCTGTACAGTACTAACCTGTATCTCCTCTACAGTACTAACCTGTATCTCCTCTATGGTACTAACCTGTACAGTACTAACCTGTATCTCCTCTACAGTACTAACCTGTATCTCCTCTATGGTACTAACCTGTACAGTACTAACCTGTATCTCCTCTATGGTACTAACCTGTATCTCCTCTACAGTACTAACCTGTATCTCCTCTATGGTACTAACCTGTATCTCCTCTATGGTACTAACCTGTATCTCCTCTATGGTACTAACCTGTACAGTACTAACCTGTATCTCCTCTATGGTACTAACCTGTATCTCCTCTATGGTACTAACCTGTACAGTACTAACCTGTATCTCCTCTATGGTACTAACCTGTATCTCCTCTATGGTACTAACCTGTATCTCCTCTACGGTACTAACCTGTATCTCCTCTATGGTACTAACCTGTATCTCCTCTATGGTACTAACCTGTACAGTACTAACCTGTATCTCCTCTATGGTACTAACCTGTATCTCCTCTATGGTACTAACCTGTACAGTACTAACCTGTATCTCCTCTACGGTACTAACCTGTATCTCCTCTATGGTACTAACCTGTATCTCCTCTATGGTACTAACCTGTATCTCCTCTATGGTACTAACCTGTATCTCCTCTATGGTACTAACCTGTATCTCCTCTATGGTACTAACCTGTACAGTACTAACCTGTATCTCCTCTATGGTACTAACCTGTATCTCCTCTATGGTACTAACCTGTATCTCCTCTATGGTACTAACCTGTATCTCCTCTATGGTACTAACCTGTACAGTACTAACATGTATCTCCTCTACAGTACTAACCTGTACGGTACTAACCTGTATCTCCTCTACAGTACTAACCTGTATCTCCTCTACAGTACTAACCTGTATCTCCTCTAGTACTAACCTGTATCTCCTCTATGGTACTAACCTGTATCTCCTCTATGGTACTAACCTGTATCTCCTCTATGGTACTAACCTGTATCTCCTCTATGGTACTAACCTGTATCTCCTCTATGGTACTAACCTGTACAGTACTAACCTGTATCTCCTCTATGGTACTAACCTGTATCTCCTCTACAGTACTAACCTGTACAGTACTAACCTGTATCTCCTCTACAGTACTAACCTGTATCTCCTCTACAGTACTAACCTGTATCTCCTCTACAGTACTAACCTGTATCTCCTCTACAGTACTAACCTGTATCTCCTCTACAGTACTAACCTGTATCTCCTCTATGGTACTAACCTGTATCTCCTCTATGGTACTAACCTGTACAGTACTAACCTGTATCTCCTCTACAGTACTAACCTGTACAGTACTAACCTGTATCTCCTCTACAGTACGAACCTGTATCTCCTCTACAGTACTAACCTGTATCTCCTCTACAGTACTAACCTGTATCTCCTCTATGGTACTAACCTGTATCTCCTCTATGGTACTAACCTGTACAGTACTAACCTGTATCTCCTCTACAGTA
>NC_060183.1:2707219-2762420 GCF_021184085.1 Oncorhynchus gorbuscha
CCTACACCAACAACTGCACATAGAGACTGCACTACACCAACAACTACACATAGAGACTGCACTACTCAGAGACTGTACTACACATAGAGACTGTACTACACATAGAGACCGTACTACACATGGAGACTGTACTACACCAACAACTACACATAGAGACTGTACTAAACCAACAACTACACATAGAGACTATCCTACACCAACAACTGCACATAGAGACTGCACTACACCAACA
This sequence comes from Oncorhynchus gorbuscha, assembly GCF_021184085.1. Classification (NCBI taxonomy): domain Eukaryota; kingdom Metazoa; phylum Chordata; class Actinopteri; order Salmoniformes; family Salmonidae; genus Oncorhynchus; species Oncorhynchus gorbuscha. The sequence continues at coordinate 2,707,452 of NC_060183.1, forward strand.
ACTACACATAGAGACTGCACTACTCAGAGACTGTACTACACATAGAGACTGTACTACACATAGAGACTGTACTACACATAGAGACTGTACTACACATAGAGACTGTACTACACCAACAACTGCACATAGAGACTGCACTACACCAACAACTACACATAGAGACTGTACTACACATAGAGACTGTACTACACCAACAACTACACCTAGAGACTGCACTACTCAGAGACTGTACTACACATGGAGACTGCACTACTCAGAGACTGTACTACACCAACAACTACACATAGAGACTGTACTACTAAACTGTACTACACATGGAGACTGTACACACATGGAGACTGTACTACACCAACAACTACACATAGAGACTGTACTACACCAACAACTACACATAGAAACTGTCCTACACCAACAACTACACATAGAGACTGTACTAAACCAACAACTACACAGAGAGACTGTACTACACCAACAACTACACATAGAGACTGTACTAAACCAACAACTACACATAGAAACTGTACTACACCAACAACTACACATAGAGACTGTACTACACCAACAACTACACATAGAGACTGTACTACACCAACAACTACACATAGAGACTGTACTAAACCAACAACTACACATAGAAACTGTACTACACCAACAACTACACATAGAGACTGTACTAAACCAACAACTACACACAGAGACTGTACTACACCAACAACTACACAGAGACTGTACTTTGCTGTTATTCTGGCTGCAAAGGTCATGTTTTTTATTAGCTGTAGCTAGCTGGCTAACTAGCAAACAAGGGATAAGAACGTTGCTAGTGAGCATGGCGAAGGGACTTGAAGAACGAGCGACTGGGTCGCATCTCTAGCCCCCAAAATATGAGAAAGTATGGATTCACTTAACAAAAAAATATAAACCAAAAAGTATTCATACCAGTAAATATGTGTTTTTGTATGTTTTCTTTGGAAACTGTGGTATAAGTGGGATAAACTCCTCAGTTTTGTACATTACCTTGGAAAAAAATGGACTCTGCAAAGGGACTCGGCTCCTACGTCGTCCATTATTTCCAAGGTAATGTAGAGAACATGAGCTTTTATCCCTGACATATACAGTATATATCAGTAATGGACTGTCTCTTTCCTTTGAAGGACAGTGCTTCCTGTCAGCCCCATAGAAATACATTCCCATTCAAGTGAACGTTCCGAGGTCTCAGAGGCTTGGGCTTTGTCCCTTTCGAGTAATTACATTTCCATGCTCTATGATAAGCTCCTCCTACTTCAAGGACCACTACTCACTAAGCACCTCCTCCCTGTAGACCACACCCACTAAGCCAATCCTACCTACAGAGACACACCTTGTTAAGCCCCTCCTACTGTACATGCAGAGCGTCACCCCACTAAGCCACTCCTACTGTATCTGCAGAGCCCCCCACCTAAGCCCCTCCTACTGTACCTGCAGAGCCCCGCCCCAATAAGCCCCTCCTACTGTACCTGCAGAGTCCCGCCCCACTAAGCCCCTCCTACTGTACCTGCAGAGCCTCGCCCCACTAAGCCCCTCCTACTGTACCTGCAGAGCCCCGCCCCACTAAGCCCCTCCTACTGTACCTGCAGAGTCCCGCCCCACTAAACACTCCTACTGTACCTGCAGAGCCCCGCCCCACTAAGCCCCTCCTACTGTACCTGTAGAGCCTCGCCCCACTAAGCCCCTCCTACTGTACCTGCAGAGCCCCGCCCCATTAAGCCCCTCCTACTGTACCTGCAGAGCCTCGCTGCGTTTCTGAGTCAAGGCTCCCAGGGCATCCCATTGGTCACAGATGTTCTGGCAGCGAGCGTTCACACTGGGGGAGTCATAGTAGTCCAGCTCACTGAGGAACGAGACAGGGATACGGGGTACGACAGAGCAGGTCAATGTTATGTTATAGCAGCCATCCCTCCATCCTCCATCCCTCTTCCCCTCCCTTCCCTCCCTCCCTCTCCCTTCATCCCTCCATTCCTCCCTCCCTCCATTCCTCTTCCCTCCATTCCTCTTCCCTCCATTCCTCTTCCCTCCATTCCTCTTCCCTCCATTCCTCTTCCCTCCATTCCTCTTCCCTCCATTCCTCTTCCCTCCATTCCTCTTCCCTCCATTCCTCTTCCCTCCATTCCTCCATTCCCTCCATTCCTCCATTCCCTCCATTCCTCTTCCCTCCATTCCTCTTCCCTCCATTCCTCTTCCCTCCATTCCTCTTCCCTCCATTCCTCTTCCCTCCATTCCTCCATTCCCTCCATTCCTCCATTCCCTCCATTCCTCTTCCCTCCATTCCTCTTCCCTCCATTCCTCTTCCCTCCATTCCTCTTCCCTCCATTCCTCTTCCCTCCATTCCTCCATTCCCTCCATTCCTCCATTCCCTCCATTCCTCTTCCCTCCATTCCTCTTCCCTCCATTCCTCTTCCCTCCATTCCTCCATTCCTCTTCCCTCCATTCCTCTTCCCTCCATTCCTCTTCCCTCCATTCCTCCATTCCTCTTCCCTCCATTCCTCTTCCCTCCATTCCTCCATTCCCTCCATTCCTCCATTCCCTCCATTCCTCTTCCCTCCATTCCTCTTCCCTCCATTCCTCCATTCCCTCCATTCCTCTTCCCTCCATTCCTCTTCCCTCCATTCCTCTTCCCTCCATTCCTCTTCCCTCCATTCCTCCATTCCCTCCATTCCTCCATTCCCTCCATTCCTCTTCCCTCCATTCCTCTTCCCTCCATTCCTCTTCCCTCCATTCCTCTTCCCTCCATTCCTCTTCCTCCATTCCTCCATTCCCTCCATTCCTCCATTCCTCCATTCCTCTTCCCTCCATTCCTCTTCCCTCCATTCCTCTTCCCTCCATTCCTCTTCCCTCCATTCCTCTTCCCTCCATTCCTCCATTCCCTCCATTCCTCCATTCCCTCCATTCCTCTTCCCTCCATTCCTCTTCCCTCCATTCCTCCATTCCCTCCATTCCTCCATTCCCTCCATTCCTCCATTCCCTCCATTCCTCCATTCCCTCCATTCCTCCATTCCCTCCATTCCTCCATTCCCTCCATTCCTCCATTCCCTCCATTCCTCCATTCCCTCCATTCCTCTTCCCTCCATTCCTCTTCCCTCCATTCCTCCATTCCCTCCATTCCTCCATTCCCTCCATTCCTCCATTCCCTCCATTCCTCCATTCCCTCCATTCCTCTTCCCTCCATTCCTCTTCCCTCCATTCCTCTTCCCTCCATTCCTCTTCCCTCCATTCCTCTTCCCTCCATTCCTCTTCCCTCCATTCCTCTTCCCTCCATTCCTCCATTCCCTCCATTCCTCCATTCCCTCCTTACTTTAACTCCTGAGCGATGGCAGCTATCTGCTCTACGCGGTCCTGGTGCGCGGCCAGGTCGCTCTCGAAGGCCTCGTGTTTCTTCAGCAGAGCCTTGATCTCAGACAGAGAGGCCGTCTCAAAGTCCCGCGCCTGCAGCATCACCTCCTTACCTGCAGGGGGTGACACACCACAGACAGACATCGCTGGAAAATGTATAAACAGTAAATACACGAATACAGAATGTATGTTGAACAAAAACAGATTACAGAGGACATGATACATATTTAAAAAGGTGCTGCACACATCGATCCAATCATTTCTGGATAACAAATCAAATCGTTATTTGTCACGTGTGCTGAATAAAACATGTATAGACCATGTATAGACCTTACAGTGAAATGTTGACTTTACTACAAGCCCTTAACTTGTTATGGCTGGGGGCAGTATTGAGTAGCTTGGATGAATAAGTTGCCCAGAGTAAACTGTCTGCTACTCAGGCCCTGTTGCTAATATATGCATATTATTAGTAGATTTGGATAGAAAACACTGAAGTTTCTAAAACTGTTTGAATGATGTCTGTGAATATAACAGAACTCATATGGCAGAAAACCTGAGAAGAAAATCCAACCAGGAAGTGGGAAATCTGAGGTTTGTAGTTTTCAACTCATTCCCTATAGAATGCACAGTGTCTATGGGGTCAAATTGCACTTCCTAAGGCTTCCACTAAGAGATTGATTCTATACATCGTTTGACATGTTTCTACGGACTGTAACGGAACTTTTCGCACGTCATGAATTTGACTTACTGGGCTAAACGCGCGAACAAAAAAAGGAGATATTTAGACATAAATGACGGACATTATCGAACAAAACAAACATTTATTGTGGAACTGGGATTCCTGTGAGTGCATTCTGTTGAAGATCAAAGGTAAGTGAATATTTATAATGCTATTTCTGACTTCTGTTGACACGTTTTGGCTTGATTTGTTGTCTGAGCACTGTACTCAGATTATTGCATGGTGTGCTTTTTCGGTAAAGCTTTTTATAAATCTGACAGCGGTTGCTGAGAAGTATATCTATAAATCCATGCATAATAGTTGTATCTTTTATCAATGTTTATTATGAGTAGTTCTGTAAATTGACGTGGCTCTCTGCAAAATCACAGGATGTTTTGGAACTACTGAACGTAACGCGCCAATATATCCTGAGATTTCTGGATATAAATATGAACTTTATCTAACAAAACATACATGAGTCCTATGAGTGTCATCTGATGAAGATCATCAAAAGGTTAGTGATTCATTCTCTCTGTTTCTGTTTTTTTGTGACTCCTCTCTTTGGCTGGAAAAATGGCTGTGTTTTTCTGTGACTTGGCTCTGACCTAACATAATCGTTTGGTTTGCTTTCGTCGTAAAGCCTTTTTGAAATCGGACACTGTGGTGGGATTAACAAGAAGTGTATCTTTAAAATGGTGTAAAATACTTGTATGTTTGATGAATTGTAATTATGGGATTTCTGCTGTTTTGAATTTGGCGCCTTGCACTTTTCACTGGCTGTTGTCATATCGATCCCGTTAGCGGGATCTCAGCCCAAATAGTTTATTTTTATTTTTATCAACAATACAGTTTACAATTAAGTCACTTATAATACTAGTTTCAATCAAAAATGGCCAAACGGAAACAGATACGGTTCTGGTACCTTCAGTCCAGGTTTCGTGAATAGCTGCCTTCTGACGGAACTTCTCGGCCAGGTGGTCGAGTCTCTCCAGCCGGCGAATCTCGTTGAGGAGCCACTCCTCATAACCCTTCTCCGCCCCTTCTAGACCGCCCCAGGCGTTAGAGACGTCCTGCAGAAATACAACAACTAACATATAGGTTCAGCTTATAGTCACCAGACACCAATCACCAGTCCAATTCCAGCCTTGTCCGAGGGGGGGGGGGGCTGATTTAAAAGTGCCGATGGTAACGAGGCTTCAGCGTGTTAGAGGATTGTTCTGAAGTTCTTCATGTAAACCCACAGTTTCATCAGCTGACCGGGTGGCTGTTCTCAGACGATCCCACAGGTGAAGAAGCTGGATGTGGAGATCCTGGGCTGTCGTGGTTACACGTGGTCTGCGGCTGTGAGGCCGGTTGGACGTACTGCCAAATTCTCTAAAATGACGTTGTTTGATCGGCTTATGGTAGAGAAATAAACATACAATTCTCTGGCAAAAGCTCTGGTGGACATTCCTGCAGTCAGCATGACAATTGCATCCTCCCTCAAAACTTGAGACATCTGTGGCATTGTGTTGTGTGACAAAACTGCACATTTTAAAGTTATTGTCCCCAGCACAAGGTCCACTGTGTAATGATCATGCTGTTTAATCAGCTTCTTGATAGGCCACACCTGTCAAGTGGATGGATTATCTTGGCAAAGGAGAAATGCTCACTAACCGGGATGTAGACACATTTGGGCTCAAAACTTGAGAGAAATAAGCTTTTTGTGTACATATGGAACATTTCTGGGATTTATTATTTCAGCTCATGAAACATGGGACCAACACTTTACATGTTGCGTTTATATTTGTGTTCAGTGTAGCTGCTCGTTTTGTGATTAAGATTCAGGGAATCTGTGTAGCGTCTTGCTAAAGCCGATGCTGATCTCCTCAAATGTGCTGTGTAAATAGCAACTGACTTAAACAGAGGGCGTGATGAGATTAGAAAGAGCGAGAGAGAGAGAGAGAAATCATGAGAAAACAAAAAGATAATTACTTGACAAATTTAACATATGTTTCCCATTTCCCAATAAATCACCTTAAATTGAATTGAGAGAGAGAAAGAAACAGAGAAATAAGAGAGGTGTGTGTGTGTGTAGTGTACTTCATACTGTAGGTTACCTACCGACACCATCTTCCCCTCGGAGGGCATGAAGGCAGGTCTGTTGCTGAGTCTCAGCTTGGTCTGCAGGGTGTTGAAGTTGATCTCCAGCTGGCACTTCTCCTGGACCTTTTAATATCACAATTATAGTTGCCACTTAGCAGACGTTTCCATCCAAAATGACTTAGTCACACATGCACACATAGTTCGTATTATTATTAAACTTATTCAGGGAAGTCCCATTGACACCGATGTCTCTTTTAACAAGGGAGCCCTGATTCATAAAAGGAATTAGTGACAGTCATTATAACAAGTGGGTGTAGAACCTTGGGGGGCTTGTGTTGACGCCGATAGTCCCTGAAGTCCTCCAGCTTCTGCTGCATCGCCTGCATGGTGTTCTCTGGAGCACGGTTCTCCAGCCACGGAATGGTGCGCCGGATCCACTCCAGGAGCTACGGGGGGGAAGAGAGAGGGGGGGGGTGGGGTGTGGAAGAGGAGAGGCATAGAGGGAGAATTGGGGGAGGGGAAGAGAGAGGGGGTGGAAGAGGAGAGGCATAGAGGGAGAATTGGGGGAGGGGAAGAGAGAGGGGGGGTGGAAGAGGAGAGGCATAGAGGGAGAATTGGGGGGGGGAAGAGAGAGGGGGTGGAAGAGGAGAGGCATAGAGGGAGAATTGGGGGAGGGGAAGAGAGAGGGGGTGTGGAAGAGGAGAGGCATAGAGGGAGAATTGGGGGAGGGGGAGAGGAACAGGAGAGAGTAGATGGTAAGGAGTAGGGGTAAGAGGTGACGAGGGACAGAAGGAGAGGGAGAGAGGAACAGGAGGAGAGTAGATGGTAAGGAGTAAGGGTAGGAGGTGACGGGGACAGAAGGAGAGAGAGAATTGGAGGAGGGAGAGAGGAACAGGAGGAGAGTAGATGGTAAGGAGTAGGGGTAAGAGGTGACGGGGGACAGAAGGAGAGGGAGAATTGGAGGAGGGAGAGAGGAACAGGAGGAGAGGGAGAGAGGAACAGGAGGAGAGTAGATGGTAAGGTGTAGGGGTAAGAGGTGACGGGGGACAGAAGGAGAGGGAGAATTGGAGGAGGGAGAGAGGAACAGGAGGAGAGGGAGAGAGGAACAGGAGGAGAGTAGATGGTAAGGTGTAGGGGTAAGAGGTGACGGGGGACAGAAGGAGAGGGAGAATTGGAGGAGGGAGAGAGGAACAGGAGGAGAGTATATAGCCTCCACATTGACTCGGTACTGGTACCCCCTGTATATAGCCTCCACATTGACTCTGTACAGGTACCCCTGTATATAGCCTCCACATTGACTCTGTACCAGTATCTCCTGTATATAGCCTCCACATTGACTCTGTACCGGTACCCCCTGTATATATCCTCCACATTGACTCTGTACCGGTACCCCCTGTATATAGCCTCCACATTGACTCTGTACCGGTACACCCTGTATATAGCCTCCACATTGACTCTGTACCGGTACCCCCTGTATATAGCCTCCACATTGACTCTGTACCCCCTGGTATAGCCCCACATTGACTCTGTATATAGCCTCCACATTGACTCTGTACCGGTACCCCCTGTATATAGTCTCCACATTGACTCTGTACCGGTACCCCCTGTATATAGTCTCCACATTGACTCTGTACCGGTACCCCCTGTATATAGCCTCCACATTGACTCTGTACCGGTACCCCCTGTATATAGCCTCCACATTGACTCTGTACCGGTACCCCCTGTATATAGCCTCCACATCGACTCTGTACCGGTACCCCCTGTATATAGCCTCCACATTGACTCTGTACCGGTACCCCCTGTATATAGTCTCCACATTGACTCTGTACCAGTACCCCCTGTATATAGTCTCCACATTGACTCTGTACCGGTACCCCCTGTATATAGCCTCCACATTGACTCTGTACCGGTACCCCCTGTATATAGCCTCCACATCGACTCTGTACCGGTACCCCCTGTATATAGCCTCCACATTGACTCTGTACCGGTACCCCCTGTATAAAGCCTCCACATTGACTCTGTACCAGTACCCCCTGTATATAGCCTCCACATTGACTCTGTACCGGTACACCCTGTATATAGCCTCCACATTGACTCTGTACCGGTACACCCTGTATATAGCCTCCACATTGACTCTGTACCGGTACCCCCTGTATATAGCCTCCACATTGACTCTGTATTGGTACCCCCTGTATATAGCCTCCACATTGACTCTGTACCGGTACCCCCTGTATATAGCCTCCACATTGACTCTGCACCGGTACCCCCTGTATATAGCCTCCACATTGACTCTGTACCGGTACCCCCTGTATATAGCCTCCACATTGACTCTGTACCGGTACCCCCTGTATATAGCCTCCACATTGACTCTGTACCGGTACCCCCTGTATATAGCCTCCACATTGACTCTGTACCGGTACCCCCTGTTATTTTACTGGTGCTGTTTAATTATTTGTTACTTATATTTAAAAATGTTTTACTTATCTATATTTTACTTAGCACTTTTTTTCTTAAAACTTCTTAAAGCATTGTTGGGGCGGCAGCGTAGCCTAGTGGTTAGAGCGTTGGACTAGTAACCGGAAGGTTGCGAGTTCAAACCCCCGAGCTGCCAAGGTACAAATCTGTCGTTCTGCCCCTGAACAGGCAGTTAACCCACTGTTCCCAGGCCGTCATTGAAAATAAGAATATGTTCTTAACTGACTTGCCTGGTTAAATAAAGGTAAAATTTACATTTAAAAAATTGTTGGTTAAGGGCCTGAAAGTAAACATTTCACTGTTTACAACAAATTCTACACCTGTTGTATTTGGGCACATGTGACATAATAACATTTGAATTGATTTGATTATGGGGGGAGGGGGACAGAGGAGGGGTGTGGTGCTTACATCACTAGCCAGCTTCTCGTAATCCTCCATCAGCTGCTCATTCTCCTGGTTGACAGCCAACACCTTGCAGATCCGATTGGCTGCGGTCTCCGCCTGGGGGAGGAACAGGAAGGAATATGGTGAATACATTCTATCATCGCCATGAGAACTGTTACTGTGTTGTCAGTCAGAACACGTCATGGTTGATATCAAACTCGCTCTCCCTCTCTAGATATCTAACTCTCCCCCTCTCTGTCTAGATATCTAACTCTCCCCCGAAAAGTTGGAAAAACAGGTGTCGGATCTTACTTCAAAACTAAACTCGCTCAAGATCCACCACAGGTCAAATTTGAGACTGGTTAATCTATCCGAAAAAGTGGAAAATGGTGACGCAGTTGCATTTCTCCAGAGATGCATTCCCGAGGCAATAGGCATGGACAACTTTCCGGACCCCCTACGCATTGAAAGAGCCCGTCTGCTTCCGGCCTGAGAAACCACCCCTCTCCTCGAGTCCTTATCATGAAGTTTCTCAACTTTCTCAAGTCTTTGGGCAAGGTGATGTACGGGGGTCCTTCTGTAGCTCAGTTGGTAGAGCATGGCGCTTGTAACGCCAGGGTAGTGGGTTCGATCCCCGGGACCACCCATACGTAGAATGTATGCACACATGACTGTAAGTCGCTTTGGATAAAAGCGTCTGCTAAATGGCATATATTATTATTATTATATTATAGATCATGCCCTTCTCTGACCTATCCCGCAGACCTGCACTGAAAAAGAAACGGCTACGATGGGGTCAAACGCCAGGTCCCTCAACATTGCCTATGGAATAGCCTTCCCAGCTAAACTACAGCTGACTTACAAAGGACAGTCACACGGGTTTGAATCTCCCTCTCAAGCCAAGGTGTTCATCCGTGGCATTCAGCGTGAATCCTCTTCCTAGTCATGTTGCCGCTGTCAAGTTTACCACCACTCTGGACTACGGAGAATTAAACCACCTTCGATTATGTGACTGTTGGCAAGCTAACTAACATTAGCCAATGTATTAGCTGCTACTGTAGTACTGCAGCTAGCATAACAGCTAAGTGAATAATATGGCAGCTAGCCCACTCAAAGTTTCCTTATATTATGTGTAGCCTGTATGTGTTCATCACTTAGCTCAGTTTCTTCTATATGACATGCGAGAAAGCTGTCCATTCAACGTTGGACTTCATGTTTAAGTTAATTTTTGTTACGTTGATAATTCACTTCCATTGGATTACATAAAACCTTGTAAATATGCCAAGTGAAAATGTTCAGCTCCATGTCAACGGACACACCGGGACCTTGTTCATTCTTCCTGCACCACCGAGAAGCATCGGGACCTTGTTCATTCATCCTGCACCACCGAGAAGCATCGGGACCTTGTTCATTCATCCTGCACCACCGAGAAGCATCGGGACCTTGTCCATTCATCCTGCACCACCGAGAAGCATCGGGACCTTGTCCATTCATCCTGCACCACCGAGAAGCATCGGGACCTTGTCCATTCATCCTGCACCACCGAGAAGCATCGGGACCTTGTTCATTCATCCTGCACCACCGAGAAGCATCGGGACCTTGTCCATTCATCCTGCACCACCGAGAAGCATCGGGACCTTGTCCATTCATCCTGCACCACCGAGAAGCATCGGGACCTTGTCCATTCATCCTGCACCACCGAGAAGCATCGGGACAACTTTATAAGAATACTTAAGTTTTGATCATATGGACTTAAATGATTGACACTCACGTGCAAGCCTGACATCAACATCATACGCAAGGGCCTTTGGATAACGTAGCACGTATTCAATTGTATCTTTTTTTCTCACGTAGCCTGTTCATTTCTGAATTTTGATACTTTTTTTATTGGTTTATAAACGTATTATGGTATACTACGTTAACGCTATATGTATGGGTCATTTTGTTACTTGGTAGCTACTAGCAGCAGACCCTATGTTGTGGATCATCTACAACTATTTCCGATGACGTTGTCTCCACAGTGACCGTACGTACATAACCCAACCAGAAGCCATGGATTACAGGCAATATCCGCACTGAGCTAAATGGTAGAGCTGCCACATTCAAGGAGCGGGCCTCTAACCCAGACGCTTATAAGAAATCTGGCTATGCCCTGAAATAAACCATCAAACAGGAATAACATAAACATAGGACTAAGATTGAATAATACTACACCGGCTCCGACGCCATGCTGATCCATGATTGAGGACACTCAGGTACCATGCTGATCCATGATTGAGGACACTCAGGTACCATGCTGATCCATGATTGAGGACACTCAGGTACCATGCTGATCCATGATTGAGGACACTCAGGTACCATGCTGATCCATGATTGAGGACACTCAGGTACCATGCTGATCCATGATTGAGGACACTCAGGTACCATGCTGATCCATGATTGAGGACACTCAGGTACCATGCTGATCCATGATTGAGGACACTCAGGTACCATGCTGATCCATGATTGAGGACACTCAGGTACCATGCTGATCCATGATTGAGGACACTCAGGTACCATGCTGATCCATGATTGAGGACACTCAGGTACCATGCTGATCCATGATTGAGGAAACTCAGGTACCATGCTGATCCATGGCCTGTCATTGAGGACACTCAGGTACCATGCTGATCCATGATTGAGGACACTCCGGTACCATGCTGATCCATGATTGAGGACACTCAGGTACCATGCTGATCCATGGCCTGTCATTGAGGACACTCAGGTACCATGCTGATCCATGATTGAGGACACTCAGGTACCATGCTGATCCATGATTGAGGACACTCAGGTACCATGCTGATCCATGATTGAGGACACTCAGGTACCATGCTGATCCATGATTGAGGACACTCAGGTACCATGCTGATCCATGATTGAGGACACTCAGGTACCATGCTGATCCATGGCCTGTCATTGAGGACACTCAGGTACCATGCTGATCCATGATTGAGGACACTCCGGTACCATGCTGATCCATGATTGAGGACACTCAGGTACCATGCTGATCCATGATTGAGGAAACTCAGGTACCATGCTGATCCATGGCCTGTCATTGAGGACACTCAGGTACCATGCTGATCCATGATTGAGGACACTCCGGTACCATGCTGATCCATGATTGAGGACACTCAGGTACCATGCTGATCCATGGCCTGTCATTGAGGACACTCAGGTACCATGCTGATCCATGATTGAGGACACTCAGGTACCATGCTGATCCATGGCCTGAAACTCTGTAGCTCTGTAGAACCCACTCTGGGTCCTTCTGTAGCTCAGTTGGTAGAGCATGGCGCTTGTAACGCCAGGGTAGAGCATGGCGCTTGTAACGCCAGGGTAGTGGGTTCGATTCCCGGGACCACCCATACGTAGAATGTCTGCACACATGACTGTAATATAATAATAATAATATATGCCATTTAGCAGACGCTTTTATCCAAAGCGACTTACAGTCACTATGGTATGGTGGTGTAGTGGTATAGGACTATGGTATGGTGGCGTAGTGGTATAGGACTATGGTATGGTGGTATAGGGCTATGGTATGGTGGTCTAGTTGTATAGGACTATGGTATGGTGGTCTAGTGGTATAGGGCTATGGTATGGTGGTCTAGTGGTATAGGACTATGGTATGGTGGTATAGGACAATGGTATGGTGGTCTAGTGGTATAGGACTATGGTATGGTGGTCTAGTGGTATAGGACTATGGTATGGTGGTCTAGTGGTATAGGACTATGGTATGGTGGTCTAGTGGTATAGGACTATGGTATGGTGGTCTAGTGGTATAGGACTATGGTATGGTGGTGTAGTGGTATAGGGCTATGGTATGGTGGTATAGTGGTATAGGACTATGGTATGGTAGTCTAGTGGTCTAGTGGTATAGGGCTATGGTATGGTGGTATAGTGGTATAGGTCTATGGTATGGTGGTGTAGTGGTATAGGACTATGTTATGGTGGTCTAGTGGTATAGGACTATGGTATGGTGGTATAGGACTATGGTATGGTGGTCTAGTGGTATAGGACTATGGTATGGTGGTCTAGTGGTATAGGACTATGGTATGGTGGTATAGTGGTATAGGACTATGGTATGGTGGTCTAGTGGTATAGGACTATGGTACGGTGGTGTAGTGGTATAGGACTATGTTATGGTGGTCTAGTGGTATAGGACTATGGTATGGTGGTATAGGACTATGGTATGGTGGTATAGTGGTATAGGACTATGGTATGGTGGTATAGTGGTATAGGACTATGGTATGGTGGTCTAGTGGTATAGGGCTATGGTATAGTGGTATAGGGCTATGGTATGGTGGTCTAGTGGTATAGGACTATGGTATGGTGGTATAGGACTATGGTATGGTGGTCTAGTGGTATAGGACTATGGTATGGTGGGTCTAGTGGTATAGGACTATGGTATGGTGGTATAGGACTATGGTATGGTGGTCTAGTGGTATAGGACTATGGTATGGTGGTCTAGTGGTATAGGACTACGGTATGGTGGTCTAGTGGTATAGGACTACGGTATGGTGGTCTAGTGGTATAGGACTATGGTATGGTGGTCTAGTGGTATAGGGCTATGGTATGGTGGTGTAGTGGTATAGGGCTATGGTATGGTGGTGTAGTTGTATAGGACTATGGTCTAGTGGTATAGGACTATGGTATGGTGGTGTAGTGGTATAGGACTATGGTATGGTGGTCTAGTGGTATAGGACTATGGTATGGTGGTCTAGTGGTATAGGACTATGGTATGGTGGTGTAGTGGTATAGGACTATGGTATGGTGGTGTAGTTGGCGTGATCCTGGACAACACCCTGTCGTTCTCAACTAACATCAAGGCGGTGGCCCGTCCCTGTAGGTTCATGCTCTACAACATCCGCAGAGTACGACCCTGCCTCACACAGGAAGCGGCGCAGGTCCTAATCCAGGCACTTGTCATCTCCCGTCTGGATTACTGCAACTCGCTGTTGGCTGGGCTCCCTGCCTGTGCCATTAAACCCCTACAACTCATCCAGAACGCCGCAGCCCGTCTGGTGTTCAACCTTTCCAAGTTCTCTCACGTCACCCCGCTCCTCCGCTCTCTCCACTGGCTTCCAGTTGAAGCTCGCATCCGCTACAAGACCATGGTGCTTGCCTACGGAGCTGTGAGGGGAACGGCACCTCAGTACCTCCAGGCTCTGATCAGGCCCTACACCCAAACAAGGGCACTGCGTTCATCCACCTCTGGCCTGCTCGCCTCCCTACCACTGAGGAAGTACAGTTCCCGCTCAGCCCAGTCAAAACTGTTCGCTGCTCTGGCCCCCCAATGGTGGAACAAACTCCCTCACGACGCCAGGACAGCGGAGTCAATCACCACCTTCCGGAGACACCTGAAACCCCACCTCTTTAAGGAATACCTAGGATAGGATAAAGTAATCCTTCTCACCCCCACCCCCCCTCTAAGATTTAGATGCACTATTGTAAAGTGGCTGTTCCACTGGATGTCATAAGGTGAATGCACCAATTTGTAAGTCGCTCTGGATAAGAGCGTCTGCTAAATGACTTAAATGTAAATGTAAATGTAGTTGTATAGGACTATGGTATGGTGGTGTATTGGTATAGGACTATTGCATGGTGGTATAGGACTATGGTCTAGTGGTATAGGACTATGGTATGGTGGTGGAGTGGTATAGGACTATTATGGTCTCTAGTGGTATAGGCCTATTATATTCTCTAGTGGTACAGGACTATTATGGTCTCTAGTGGTATAGGCCTATTATGGTCTCTAGTGGTATAGGCCTATTATGGTCTCTAGTGGTATAGGCCTATTATAGTCTCTAGTGGTATAGGCCTATTATAGTCTCTAGTGGTATAGGCCTATTATGGTCTCTAGTGGTACATGACTATTGTGGTCTCTAGTAGTACAGGACAATTACGGTCTCTAGTGGTACAGGACTATTGTGGTCTCTAGTAGTACAGGACTATTACGGTCTCTAGTGGTACAGGACTATTTTGGTCTCTAGTGGTACAGGACTATTTTGGTCTCTAGTGGTACAGGACTATTACGGTCTCTAGTGGTACAGGACTATTACGGTCTCTAGTGGTACGGGACTATTGTGGTCTCTAGTGGTATAGGACTATTACGGTCTCTAGTGGTACGGACCTATTGTGGTCTCTAGTGGTACATGACTATTATGGTCTCTAGTGGTACATGACTATTACGTTCTCTAGTGGTCTAGAAGGACTAGAGACTAGAGGGAGGCGCTCACCTTCTGCCTGAGAAGGCCTGGTAGTAACACTGTGGTACTGTACCTTCTGCTTGCCTGAGAAAGCGTGGTAGTAACACGACACATAAGTCATGATGGCCTTCTCATCCGGCCTCAACGTGCTAACGATGTCTGCCCAGGGAACAAAGGGAGGAGGAGAAGGGGAGAGGGAAGGAGAGATGGAAAAAAAGAGAGAAGCGCAGAGTAAAAGTGTGAGCCAACAGGCACCAGTCTGACCAGGTTGTCAGACACCAGGGAGAGAGGAGACAGCGGGCACCAGTCTGACCAGGTTGTCAGACACCAGGGAGAGAGGAGACAGCGGGCACCAGTCTGATCAGGTTGTCAGACACCAGGGAGAGAGGAGACAGCAGGCACCAGTCTGACCAGGTTGTCAGACACCAGGGAGAGAGGAGACAGCAGGCACCAGTCTGACCAGGTTGTCAGACACCAGGGAGAGAGGAGACAGCAGGCACCAGTCTGACCAGGTTGTCAGACACCAGGGAGAGAGGAGACAGCAGGCACCAGTCTGACCAGATTGTCAGACACCAGGGAGAGAGGAGACAACAGGCACCAGTCTGATCAGGTAGGTTGGTTTGTTAGTTTATCTGTCTGTTTGGATTCTATTGGCGGTTTAGCTGTTATTGTCCCAATGGCTAGTATACCTGGTGTCGCCACTAACCAGGTGGGTAGGAGTTGGCTCGTCCACATTTAGTAATATTTCTGACTGTATTCATCATATTTGTTGATAGTGTGAATTTGTTTGATGTAACCTTCTTTATACAGTAATCTGAGCCCTGTCCCTCTACCTGTCTGAGGTAATGTGAGGTTCACTATATGCTGCTCATACTCTTCATCTTCACCCCATTCTTCCTCTTCTTCTACATGCCATAATAAAAGGGAGGCAGTGTCTGAATCCTCTCTCTTCCAATTATAAATAGAGAGAATCTTTTTTTCCACTCTGTCTTTTAAACACAGCTGGTCTCTCTGCTGCCTGGCTGCTGCAATGTGCTCTTTAGTTCTGGACCTTATATAACTACACAACCCTTCTTCTTCTTTAGTTCTGGTCCTTATATAACTACACAACCCTTCTTCTTCTTTAGTTCTGGTCCTTATATAACTACACAACCCTTCTTCTTCTTTAGTTCTGGTCCTTATATAACTACACAACTCTTCTTCTTCTTTAGTTCTGGACCTTATATAACTACACAACTCTTCTTCTTCTTTAGTTCTGGACCTTATATAACTACACAACCCTTCTTCTTCTTTAGTTCTGGACCTTATATAACTACACAACTCTTCTTCTTCTTTAGTTCTGGACCTTATATAACTACACAACCCTTCTTCTTCTTTAGTTCTGGTCCTTATATAACTACACAACTCTTCTTCTTCTTCTTTAGTTCTGGTCCTTATATAACTACACAACTCTTCTTCTTCTTTAGTTCTGGTCCTTATATAACTACACAACTCTTCTTCTTCTTTAGTTCTGGTCCTTATATAACTACACAACTCTTCTTCTTCTTTAGTTCTGGTCCTTATATAACTACACAACTCTTCTTCTTCTTTAGTTCTGGTCCTTATATAACTACACAACTCTTCTTCTTCTTTAGTTCTGGTCCTTATATAACTACACAACTCTTCTTCTTCTTTAGTTCTGGTCCTTATATAACTACACAACTCTTCTTCTTCTTTAGTTCTGGTCCTTATATAACTACACAACTCTTCTTCTTCTTCTTTAGTTCTGGTCCTTATATAACTACACAACTCTTCTTCTTTAGTTCTGGTCCTTATATAACTACACAACTCTTCTTCTTTAGTTCTGGTCCTTATATAACTACACAACTCTTCTTCTTTAGTTCTGGTCCTTATATAACTACACAACTCTTCTTCTTTAGTTCTGGTCCTTATATAACTACACAACCCTTCTTCTTCTTCTTTAGTTCTGGTCCTTATATAACTACACAACTCTTCTTCTTCTTCTTTAGTTCTGGTCCTTATATAACTACACAACTCTTCTTCTTCTTCTTTAGTTCTGGTCCTTATATAACTACACAACCCTTCTTCTTTAGTTCTGGTCCTTATATAACTACACAACTCTTCTTCTTCTTTAGTTCTGGTCCTTATATAACTACACAACTCTTCTTCTTTAGTTCTGGTCCTTATATAACTACACAACCCTTCTTCTTCTTTAGTTCTGGTCCTTATATAACTACACAACCCTTCTTCTTTAGTTATAGTCCTTATGTAACTACACAACTCTTCTTCTTCTTCTTCTTTAGTTCTGGTCCTTATATAACTACACAACTCTTCTTCTTATTTAGTTCTGGTCCTTATATAACTACACAACTCTTCTTCTTTAGTTATAGTCCTTATATAACTACACAACTCTTCTTCTTCTTTAGTTCTGGTCCTTATATAACTACACAACTCTTCTTCTTCTTTAGTTCTGGTCCTTATATAACTACACAACTCTTCTTCTTTAGTTATAGTCCTTATATAACTACACAACTCTTCTTCTTCTTTAGTTCTGGTCCTTATATAACTACACAACTCTTCTTCTTCTTTAGTTCTGGTCCTTATATAACTACACAACTCTTCTTCTTCTTTAGTTCTGGTCCTTATATAACTACACAACTCTTCTTCTTCTTTAGTTCTGGTCCTTATATAACTACACAACTCTTCTTCTTTAGTTCTGGTCCTTATATAACTACACAACTCTTCTTCTTCTTTAGTTCTGGTCCTTATATAACTACACAACTCTTCTTCTTTAGTTATAGTCCTTATATAACTACACAACTCTTCTTCTTCTTTAGTTCTGGTCCTTATATAACTACACAACTCTTCTTCTTCTTCTTTAGTTCTGGTCCTTATATAACTACACAACTCTTCTTCTTCTTTAGTTCTGGTCCTTATATAACTACACAACCCTTCTTCTTCTTTAGTTCTGGTCCTTATATAACTACACAACCCTTCTTCTTCTTTAGTTCTGGTCCTTATATAACTACACAACTCTTCTTCTTCTTTAGTTCTGGTCCTTATATAACTACACAACTCTTCTTCTTTTAGTTCTGGTCCTTATATAACTACACAACTCTTCTTCTTCTTTAGTTCTGGTCCTTATATAACTACACAACTCTTCTTCTTCTTTAGTTCTGGTCCTTATATAACTACACAACTCTTCTTCTTCTTCTTTAGTTCTGGTCCTTATATAACTACACAACTCTTCTTCTTTTCTTTAGTTCTGGTCCTTATATAACTACACAACTCTTCTTCTTCTTTAGTTCTGGTCCTTATATAACTACACAACCCTTCTTCTTCTTTAGTTCTGGTCCTTATATAACTACACAACTCTTCTTCTTCTTTAGTTCTGGTCCTTATATAACTACACAACTCTTCTTCTTCTTTAGTTCTGGTCCTTATATAACTACACAACTCTTCTTCTTCTTTAGTTCTGGTCCTTATATAACTACACAACTCTTCTTCTTCTTTAGTTCTGGTCCTTATATAACTACACAACTCTTCTTCTTCTTCTTTAGTTCTGGTCCTTATATAACTACACAACTCTTCTTCTTTTTAGTTCTGGTCCTTATATAACTACACAACTCTTCTTCTTTAGTTCTGGTCCTTATATAACTACACAACTCTTCTTCTTTAGTTCTGGTCCTTATATAACTACACAACTCTTCTTCTTCTTTAGTTCTGGTCCTTATATAACTACACAACTCTTCTTCTTTAGTTCTGGTCCTTATATAACTACACAACTCTTCTTCTTCTTCTTTAGTTCTGGTCCTTATATAACTACACAACTCTTCTTCTTTTTAGTTCTGGTCCTTATATAACTACACAACTCTTCTTCTTCTT
The DNA here is from genome assembly GCF_021184085.1 of Oncorhynchus gorbuscha. Lineage (NCBI taxonomy): Eukaryota > Metazoa > Chordata > Actinopteri > Salmoniformes > Salmonidae > Oncorhynchus > Oncorhynchus gorbuscha. The sequence goes on from NC_060183.1 coordinate 2,726,613, forward strand.
CTTTAGTTCTGGTCCTTATATAACTACACAACTCTTCTTCTTCTTCTTTAGTTCTGGTCCTTATATAACTACACAACTCTTCTTCTTCTTTAGTTCTGGTCCTTATATAACTACACAACTCTTCTTCTTTTTAGTTCTGGTCCTTATATAACTACACAACTCTTCTTCTTCTTTAGTTCTGGTCCTTATATAACTACACAACTCTTCTTCTTCTTTAGTTCTGGTCCTTATATAACTACACAACTCTTCTTCTTCTTTAGTTCTGGTCCTTATATAACTACACAACTCTTCTTCTTCTTTAGTTCTGGTCCTTATATAACTACACAACTCTTCTTCTTTAGTTCTTAACTAGTTCTGGTCCTTATATAACTACACAACTCTTCTTCTTCTTCTTTAGTTCTGGTCCTTATATAACTACACAACTCTTCTTCTTTAGTTCTGGTCCTTATATAACTACACAACTCTTCTTCTTTAGTTCTGGTCCTTATATAACTACACAACTCTTCTTCTTTAGTTCTGGTCCTTATATAACTACACAACTCTTCTTCTTCTTCTTTAGTTCTGGTCCTTATATAACTACACAACTCTTCTTCTTTAGTTCTGGTCCTTATATAACTACACAACCCTTCTTCTTCTTCTTTAGTTCTGGTCCTTATATAACTACACAACTCTTCTTCTTCTTCTTTAGTTCTGGTCCTTATATAACTACACAACTCTTCTTCTTCTTCTTTAGTTCTGGTCCTTATATAACTACACAACTCTTCTTCTTTAGTTCTGGTCCTTATATAACTACACAACTCTTCTTCTTCTTTAGTTCTGGTCCTTATATAACTACACAACTCTTCTTCTTTTTAGTTCTGGTCCTTATATAACTACACAACTCTTCTTCTTCTTTAGTTCTGGTCCTTATATAACTACACAACTCTTCTTCTTCTTTAGTTCTGGTCCTTATATAACTACACAACTCTTCTTTCTTCTTTAGTTCTTCTTTAGTTCTGGTCCTTATATAACTACACAACTCTTCTTCTTCTTTAGTTCTGGTCCTTATATAACTACACAACTCTTCTTCTTTTTAGTTCTGGTCCTTATATAACTACACAACTCTTCTTCTTTTTAGTTCTGGTCCTTATATAACTACACAACTCTTCTTCTTCTTTAGTTCTGGTCCTTATATAACTACACAACTCTTCTTCTTTTTAGTTCTGGTCCTTATATAACTACACAACTCTTCTTCTTTTTTCTTCTTTAGTTCTGGTCCTTATATAACTACACAACTCTTTCTTCTTCTTTAGTTCTGGTCCTTATATAACTACACAACTCTTCTTCTTCTTTAGTTCTGGTCCTTATATAACTACACAACTCTTCTTCTTCTTTAGTTCTGGTCTTTATAACTACACAACTCTTCTTCTTCTTTCGTTCTGGTCCTTATATAACTACACAACTCTTCTTCTTCTTTCGTTCTGGTCCTTATATAACTACACAACTCTTCTTCTTCTTTAGTTCTGGTCCTTATATAACTACACAACTCTTCTTCTTTTGTTATAGTCCTTATATAACTACACAACTCTTCTTCTTTAGTTCTGGTCCTTATATAACTACACAACTCTTCTTCTTTAGTTATAGTCCTTATAGAACTACACAACTCTTCTTCTTCTTTAGTTATAGTCCTTATATAACTACACAACTCTTCTTCTTTAGTTATAGTCCTTATAGAACTACACAACTCTTCTTCTTTAGTTATAGTCCTTATATAACTACACAACTCTTCTTCTTCTTTAGTTCTGGTCCTTATATAACTACACAACTCTTCTTCTTCTTTAGTTCTGGTCCTTATATAACTACACAACTCTTCTTCTTTAGTTATAGTCCTTATATAACTACACAACTCTTCTTCTTCTTTAGTTCTGGTCCTTATATAACTACACAACTCTTCTTCTTCTTTAGTTCTGGTCCTTATATAACTACACAACTCTTCTTCTTCTTTAGTTCTGGTCCTTATATAACTACACAACTCTTCTTCTTCTTTCGTTCTGGTCCTTATATAACTACACAACTCTTCTTCTTCTTTCGTTCTGGTCCTTATATAACTACACAACTCTTCTTCTTCTTTAGTTCTGGTCCTTATATAACTACACAACTCTTCTTCTTTAGTTATAGTCCTTATATAACTACACAACTCTTCTTCTTTAGTTCTGGTCCTTATATAACTACACAACTCTTCTTCTTTAGTTATAGTCCTTATAGAACTACACAACTCTTCTTCTTTAGTTATAGTCCTTATATAACTACACAACTCTTCTTCTTTAGTTATAGTCCTTATAGAACTACACAACTCTTCTTCTTTAGTTATAGTCCTTATATAACTACACAACTCTTCTTCTTCTTTAGTTCTGGTCCTTATATAACTACACAACTCTTCTTCTTCTTTAGTTCTGGTCCTTATATAACTACACAACTCTTCTTCTTTAGTTATAGTCCTTATATAACTACACAACTCTTCTTCTTCTTTAGTTCTGGTCCTTATATAACTACACAACTCTTCTTCTTCTTTAGTTCTGGTCCTTATATAACTACACAACTCTTCTTCTTTAGTTCTGGTCCTTATATAACTACACAACTCTTCTTCTTCTTTCGTTCTGGTCCTTATATAACTACACAACTCTTCTTCTTCTTTCGTTCTGGTCCTTATATAACTACACAACTCTTCTTCTTTAGTTCTGGTCCTTATATAACTACACAACTCTTCTTCTTTAGTTATAGTCCTTATAGAACTACACAACTCTTCTTCTTTAGTTATAGTCCTTATATAACTACACAACTCTTCTTCTTTAGTTATAGTCCTTATAGAACTACACAACTCTTCTTCTTTAGTTATAGTCCTTATATAACTACACAACTCTTCTGGTCTTATATAACTTTAGTTTGGTCCTTATAGAACTACACAACTCTTCTTCTTTAGTTATAGTCCTTATATAACTACACAACTCTTCTTCTTCTTTAGTTCTGGTCCTTATATAACTACACAACTCTTCTTCTTCTTTAGTTCTGGTCCTTATATAACTACACAACTCTTCTTCTTTAGTTCTGGTCCTTATATAACTACACAACTCTTCTTCTTCTTTAGTTCTGGTCCTTATATAACTACACAACTCTTCTTCTTCTTTAGTTCTGGTCCTTATATAACTACACAACTCTTCTTCTTCTTTAGTTCTGGTCCTTATATAACTACACAACTCTTCTTCTTTAGTTATAGTCCTTATATAACTACACAACTCTTCTTCTTTAGTTCTGGTCCTTATATAACTACACAACTCTTCTTCTTTAGTTATAGTCCTTATAGAACTACACAACTCTTCTTCTTTAGTTATAGTCCTTATATAACTACACAACTCTTCTTCTTTAGTTATAGTCCTTATAGAACTACACAACTCTTCTTCTTTAGTTATAGTCCTTATATAACTACACAACTCTTCTTCTTTAGTTATAGTCCTTATATAACTACTAGAGATCCCCAAACAACAATCATCAACCACTGCAGAACCAGATGGTATCAGATAAAACTACGTCTATCTATGTGCTGAGAGATCCAATGAAAACATGACCCATTCAACTCACAGGTGACCAAGTACACATTGGAGGTAGTTGAGGTTAAGGAGCCCCCCCCTCCCTCCCTCCCTCGCTGACCCATTCAACTCACAGGTGACCAAGTACACATTGGAGGTAGTTGAGGTTAAGGAGCCCCCCCCTCCCTCCCTCCCTCCCTCCCTCGCTGACCCATTCAACTCACAGGTGACCAAGAACACATTGGAGGTAGTTGAGGTTAAGGAGCCCCCTCCCCCTCCCTCCCTCCCTCGCTGACCCATTCAACTCACAGGTGACCAAGAACACATTGGAGGTAGTTGAGGTTAAGGAGCCCCCTCCCCCTCCCTCCCTCGCTGACCCATTCAACTCACAGGTGACCAAGAACACATTGGAGGTAGTTGAGGTTAAGGAGCCCCCCCTCCCTCCCTCGCTGACCCATTCAACTCACAGGTGACCAAGAACACATTGGAGGTAGTTGAGGTTAAGGAGCCCCCCCCCTCCCTCGCTGACCCATTCAACTCACAGGTGACCAAGTACACATTGGAGGTAGTTGAGGTTAAGGAGCCCCCTTCCTCCCTCGCTGACCCATTCAACTCACAGGTGACCAAGTACACATTGGAGGTAGTTGAGGTTAAGGAGCCCCCCCCCCTCCCTCCCTCGCTGACCCATTCAACTCACAGGTGACCAAGTACACATTGGAGGTAGTTGAGGTTAAGGAGCCCCCTTCCTCCCTCGCTGACCCATTCAACTCACAGGTGACCAAGTACACATTGGAGGTAGTTGAGGTTAAGGAGCCCCCCCCTCCCTCCTCGCTGACCCATTCAACTCACAGGTGACCAAGTACACATTGGAGGTAGTTGAGGTTAAGGAGCCCCCTTCCTCCCTCGCTGACCCATTCAACTCACAGGTGACCAAGAACACATTGGAGGTAGTTGAGGTTAAGGAGCCCCCTCCCCTCCCTCGCTGACCCATTCAACTCACAGGTGACCAAGTACACATTGGAGGTAGTTGAGGTTAAGGAGCCCCCTTCCTCCCTCGCTGACCCATTCAACTCACAGGTGACCAAGAACACATTGGAGGTAGTTGAGGTTAAGGAGCCCCCCCCCCTCCCTCGCTACATAAAGTGGTCCTTCTGTAGCTCAGTTGGTAGAGCATGGAGTAACGCCAGGGTAGTGGGTTCGATCCCCGGGACCACCCATACGTAGAATGTATGCACACATGACTGTAAGTCGCTTTGGATAAAAGCGTCTGCTAAATGGCATATATTATATTATTATATTATTATTATATTATATTATTATATTATTATTATTATTATTATTATTATTTATTATATATTATTAAGTGATGAATCCAATCAAACCATTACATGTTGAGTTAGTTGTGTACTAGGAGTTGAGTTAGTTGTGTACTAGGAGTTGAGTTAGTTGTGTACTAGGAGTTGAGTTAGTTGTGTACTAGGAGTTGAGTTAGTTGTGTACTAGGAGTTGAGTTAGTTGTGTACTAGGAGTTGAGTTAGTTGTGTACTAGGAGTTGAGTTAGTTGTGTACTAGGAGTTGAGTTAGTTGTGTACTAGGAGTTGAGTTAGTTGTGTACTAGGAGTTGAGTTAGTTGTGTACTAGGAGTTGAGTTAGTTGTGTACTAGGAGTTGAGTTAGTTGTGTACTAGGAGTTGAGTTAGTTGTGTACTAGGAGTTGAGTTAGTTGTGTACTAGGAGTTGAGTTAGTTGTGTAGTTGAGTTGTGTGTACTAGGAGTTGAGTTAGTTGTGTACTAGGAGTTGAGTTAGTTGTGTACTAGGAGTTGAGTTAGTTGTGTACTAGGAGTTGAGTTAGTTGTACTAGGAGTTGAGTTAGTTGTGTACTAGGAGTTGAGTTGAGTTAGTTAGTTGTACTAGGAGTTGAGTTAGTTGTGTACTAGGAGTTGAGTTAGTTGTGTACTAGGAGTTGAGTTAGTTGTGTACTAGAGTTAGTTGAGTTAGTTGTGTACTAGGAGTTGAGTTAGTTGTGTACTAGGAGTTGAGTTAGTTGTGTACTAGGAGTTGAGTTAGTTGTGTACTAGGAGTTGAGTTAGTTGTGTACTAGGAGTTGAGTTAGTTGTGTACTAGGAGTTGAGTTAGTTGTGTACTAGGAGTTGAGTTAGTTGTGTACTAGGAGTTGAGTTAGTTGTGTACTAGGAGTTGAGTTAGTTGTGTACTAGGAGTTGAGTTAGTTGTGTACTAGGAGTTGAGTTAGTTGTGTACTAGGAGTTGAGTTAGTTGTGTACTAGGAGTTGAGTTAGTTGTGTACTAGGAGTTGAGTTAGTTGTGTACTAGGAGTTGAATTAGTTGTGTACAAGGAGGTGAGTTAGTTGTGGTAGACTGGTCTGTCTGACTGGTGCCTGTTATAGCAACAGAGATAGACTATTTATTTTCCCATCATGCATTTGGAAAGTGTGAAACTGTGAACCAATACGGAGAGAGAGGAGGAAGAGCGGAGCCGTTCCCCCTTGTTGTGGGGCGGTGCAGCTGCAGAGAAAGAATATGGTGTTAGAGGACAGACAGAGGAGCAGGAACCACACAACCAGGAGGTGGTGAGGAGGACGAGGGAGAGGTGAAGAGGAGAGGGGATAGAGAGGTGAGGAGGAGGGGGAAAGGTGAGGAGGAGGGGATAGAGAGGTGAGGAGGAGGGGGAAAGGTGAGGAGGAGGATGAGAGGTGAGGAGGAGGAGGGAGAGGTGAAGAGGAGAGGGGATAGAGAGGTGAGGAGGAGGGGGAAAGGTGAGGAGGAGGGGATGGAGAGGTGAGGAGGAGGGGGAAAGGTGAGGAGGAGGATGAGAGGTGAGGAGGACGAGGGAGAGGTGAAGAGGAGAGGGGAGGGAGAGGTGAAGAGGAGAGGGGATAGAGAGGTGAGGAGGACGAGGGAGAGGTGAAGAGGAGAGGGGATAGAGAGGTGAGGAGGACGAGGGAGAGGTGAAGAGGAGAGGGGAGGGAGAGGTGAAGAGGAGAGGGGATAGAGAGATGAGGAGGACGAGGGAGAGGTGAAGAGGAGAGGGGAGGGGTGAAGAGGAGAGGGGAGGGAGAGGTGAGGAGGACGAGGGAGAGGTGAAGAGGGGATAGAGAGGTGAGGAGGTCGAGGGAGAGGTGAAGAGGAGAGGGGATAGAGAGGTGAGGAGGAGGGGGAAAGGTGAGGAGGAGGGGATAGAGAGGTGAGGAGGAGGGGGAAAGGTGAGGAGGAGGGGATAGAGAGGTGAGGAGGACGAGGGAGAGGTGAAGAGGAGAGGGGATAGAGAGGTGAGGAGGAGGGGGAAAGGTGAGGAGGAGGATGAGAGGTGAGGAGGAGGATGAGAGGTGAGGAGGAGGATGAGAGGTGAGGAGGACGAGGGAGAGGGGATAGAGAGGTGAGGAGGACGAGGGAGAGGTGAAGAGGAGAGGGGATAGAGAGGTGAGGAGGAGGGGGAAAGGTGAGGAGGAGGATGAGAGGTGAGGAGGAGGGGGAAAGGTGAGGAGGAGGGGATAGAGAGGTGAGGAGGAGGATGAGAGGTGAGGAGGAGGGGGGAGCGTTGCATCCTGGGATACCTTCTGAGCGCCTGAGAACGCGTGGTAGAAGCTAGACACGTAGGTCATGATGGCCTTTTCATCTGGGCGGGCTGTGCCTACGATGTCTGTGGAGAGAGAGGGTGGATGGGGGGGGGGGTGGATGAATGAGGAAAGGGAGAAGGGGGTATGGTAATGATCATGTTAAACACAACAGATACATGACATGTCGTAAAGACTGGGGGTGAATGGTAAACACACCCTATTCTCTACATACAGTATACTACACAACAGACAAAATGAGTCAAGACCATAGAGTTGAAATAGAGGGCGGATCTTTGCAATAATAGCTTCGGTGACAGCAGAGCCTTCAGAAAGTATTCACACACCCTCTTGACTTTTCCCACATTGTGTTACAGCCTGAATTTAAAATGTTTTAAGATTAGATTTTGTGTCACTGGTCTACATACAATAATACCCCGTAATGTCAAAGTGGAATTATGTTTTATTTTTTTTTATTTTTATGAGTGTTCTGATTTTATTTGAGACCTCCTGCTCTATCCACCTCTATGGTAAAGAACCTCCACCCCACGACGACAGCTTGATAAACAGGATAATAATATCCAGGAAGAGAAGCGCCACTTTGGGTCACTCCAGACAGGGTGCTATTCTAGGGAAAATTCTAGAAAAAAAACCACTCACTCACTCACTCACTCACTCACTCACTCACTCACTCACTCACTCACTCACTCACTCACTCTCTCAAGGCAAGAGGAACGGAATAGAGAGAGCAGTCTGTCATCTGACTGTATTCCTTTGTTCAGCTTCCTGAAAAATGAGAGGACCAGACAACCTCTGTGGGGTCAGAATATCTTGGTATAAACAAATATCACTGAAAAAAAGACAATGGTTACATCCCTAATGGGTCCCTATTCCCTATATAGTGCACTACTTTTCACCAAAGCTGGTCAAAAGTAGTGCACTTAATAGGGAACAGGGTGCCAGCTGCATTTGTATCTAGTTAAACACCAAACAACACTGTTAAGGTCATTTTTAATGAATGTCAGTCTCCACTTCCGTCTGCTTAGCCCAGTGTTTCTTCATCCTGGTTCTGGGGACCCAAAGGACATGTTCGTTTTGGCCCTAGCACTAACACCCGATTCAAATAATAAAAGGGTTGGGTCCCCAGGACCAGGTTTGGGAAACACTTCCTTAACCCTTGACCCTGGACCCTCCTGGTCTTACCCTCAGCGTCCAACATCTTAGGGATGTCCAGGTACTTCTCTGCCACGTCGAAGGCTGTGTTCAGATTAGTCATGGGGTCATCCTACAGGAGAGTGGAGAGAGAGATAGAGGTCAGGGGTCATCCTACAGGAGAGACATAGATAGAGGTCAGGGGTCATCCTACAGGAGAGAGGAGGAGGAATACAGACAGACAGACAGTCCGTCCACCTATCTACCTGTGGTACGGACAGACAGACAGACAGTCCGCCCTCCCGTCCGTCCACCTATCTACCTGTGGTACGGACAGACAGTCCGCCCTCCCGTCCACCTATCTACCTGTGGTACGGACAGACAGTCCGCCCTCCCGTCTACCTATCTACCTGTGGTACGGACAGACAGTCCGCCCTCTCGTCCGTCCACTTATCTACCTGTGGTACGAGGGACAGACAGACAGACCGGTAGAGGGACAGACAGACAGACAGGTAGAGGGACAGACAGGTAGAGGGACAGACAGGTAGAGGGACAGACAGACATGTAGGCAGACAGACAGGTAGAGAGACAGGTACACAGACCGGTAGACATACTGTCACGCCCTGATCTGTTTCACCTGTCCCTTTGATTGTCTCCACCCCTTCCAGGTGTCGCTCATTTTCCCCAGTGTATTTATCCCCGTGTTTCCTGTCTCTCTCTACCAGTGTATTTATCCCTGTGTTTCCTGTCTCTCTCTACCAGTGTATTTATCCCTGTGTTTCCTGTCTCTCTCTACCAGTGTATTTATCCCTGTGTTTCCTGTCTCTCTGTACCAGTATATTTATCCCTGTGTTTCCTGTCTCTCTGTGCCAGTGTATTTATCCCTGTGTTTCCTGTCTCTCTCTACCAGTGTATTTATCCCTGTGTTTCCTGTCTCTCTCTACCAGTGTATTTATCCCTGTGTTTCCTGTCTCTCTGTACCAGTGTATTTATCCCTGTGTTTCCTGTCTCTCTATACCAGTGTATTTATCCCTGTGTTTCCTGTCTCTCTGTACCAGTGTATTTATCCCTGTGTTTCCTGTCTCTCTGTGCCAGTATATTTATCCCTGTGTTTCCTGTCTCTCTATACCAGTGTATGTATCCCTGTGTTTCCTGTCTCTCTATACCAGTGTATGTATCCCTGTGTTTCCTGTCTCTCTGTACCAGTGTATTTATCCCTGTGTTTCCTGTCTCTCTATACCAGTGTATGTATCCCTGTGTTTCCTGTCTCTCTGTACCAGTGTATTTATCCCTGTGTTACCTGTCTCTCTATACCAGTGTATGTATCCCTGTGTTTCCTGTCTCTCTATACCAGTGTATGTATCCCTGTGTTTCCTGTCTCTCTCTACCAGTGTATTTATCCCTGTGTTTCCTGTCTCTCTCTACCAGTGTATTTATCCCTGTGTTTCCCGTCTCTCTATACCAGTGTATTTATCCCTGTGTTTCCTGTCTCTCTCTATACCAGTGTATTTATCCCTGTGTTACCTGTCTCTCTCTACCAGTGTATTTATCCCTGTGTTTCCTGTCTCTCTCTATACCAGTATATTTATCCCTGTGTTTCCTGTCTCTCTCTATACCCGTGTATTTATCCCTGTGTTTCCTGTCTCTCTCTGCCAGGTCGTCTTGTCTGTCAGGTCAACCAGCGTGTTTTTCCCCGCGCTCCTGCTTTTTCTATTCTCTCTTTTGCTCGTCCTTCTTTTGACCCTTGCCTGTTTCTGGACTATACCCGCCTGCCCTGACCTCCAGTCTGCCTGCCCTGACCTCCAGTCTGCCTGCCCTGACCTCCATCTGCCTCCCATGTCTGCATCTGCCTCCATCTGCCTCCCATGTCTGCCTCCCATGTCTGCCTCCATCTGCCTCCCATGTCTGCATCTATCTGCCTCCCATGTCTGCATCTTTTTCCATCTGCCTCCCATGTCTGCCTCTTTTTCCATCTGCCTCCCATGTCTGCCTCTTTTTCCATCTGCCTCCCATGTCTGCCTCTTTTTCCATCTGCCTCCCATGTCTGCCTCTTTTTCCATCTGCCTCCCATGTCTGCCTCTATCTGCCTCCCATGTCTGCCTCCCATGTCTGCCTCCCATGTCTGCCTCCCATGTCTGCCTCCATCTGCCTCCATCTGCCTCCATCTGCCTCCATCTGCCTCCATCTGCCTCCATCTGCCTGCATCTGCCTGCATCTGCCTCCCATGTCTGCATCTGCCTCCCATGTCTGCATCTGCCTCCCATGTCTGCATCTGCCTCCCATGTCTGCATCTGCCTCCCATGTCTGCATCTGCCTCCCATGTCTGCATCTGCCTCCCATGTCTGCATCTGCCTCCCATGTCTGCATCTGCCTCCCATGTCTGCATCTGCCTCCCATGTCTGCATCTGCCTCCCATGTCTGCATCTGTCTGCATCCCATGTCTGCATCTGCCTCCCATGTCTGCATCTGCCTCCCATGTCTGCATCTGCCTCCCATGTCTGCATCTGCCTCCCATGTCTGCATCTGCCTCCCATGTCCCATGTCTGCATCATCTGCCTCCATCTGCCTCCCATGTCTGCATCTTCCTCCCATGTCTGCATCTGCCTCCCATGTCTGCATCTGCCTCCCATGTCTGCATCTGCCTCCCATGTCTGCATCTGCCTCCCATGTCTGCATCTGCCTCCCATGTCTGCATCTGCCTCCCATGTCTGCATCTGCCTCCCATGTCTGCATCTGCCTCCCATGTCTGCATCTGCCTCCCATGTCTGCATCTGCCTCCCATGTCTGCATCTGCCTCCATCTGCCTCCCATGTCTGCATCTGCCTCCATCTGCCTCCTATGTCTGCATCTGCCTCCATCTGCCTCCCATGTCTGCATCTGACTCCATCTGCCTCCCATGTCTGCATCTGTGTCTGACCTTGTGACTCGATACAGACGTGTTATTCGGTGAGAGGATAAACAGATAGAGGATCATTTCCACCTCGTTAGACGTGATTTGCATTAATGGTGGCAAGACTACTAAGGTAAAGCAGTAGCAGTAGCCTCACCTTGCGCAGCTTGCCATAGTCAATGAGCTCTGGACGGTGTCTGTGAATGAGAGCACAGAATCCCAACCCATCTTTCCAGCTGAGAGAGAGAGAGACAAAGAGAGATAAGAGAACATTAGGATGAATCATAACACCCCAAACCATGGCTATAGAGCAGCACTGAGGAATCCCTAAACCTACACACTATTTAAATTGACTTTGACCTTCTCTCCCTGTCCATCCTTCCAGAAGGCATTGCCATGGCAGAGAATCTACCCTATATGGACTGATAGATGAGCTACATTCATGTGCCATCAGGTCCTCATTAAAACAACAATGAGCTCCAACACTCTGATGCACATCACAGAACACATTGTTGGTCTGACCAGCCTCGGAGTCAGGACTGGTGTTGAAAGAGCCAGGTCTAACCAGCGTCTGAGTTCTCTCCTCTCTCCCCTCCATCCTTTCCTACCTCCTCTCCTCCCTCCTCTCCTCCCTCCCCTCCCCTCCATCCTCTCCTCCCTCCTCCCCTCCCTCCTCTCCTCCCTCCCCTCCTCCTCTCCTCTCCCCTCCATCCTCCCTCTCCTCTCCATCCTCCATCCTCCCCTCCATCCTCCCCCCCCTCCATCCTCCCCCATCCATCCTCTCCTCTCCTCCCTCCCCTCCCTCCTCCTCCTCCATCCTCCCCTCCATCCTCCCCCTCCCTCCTCCCTCCTCCTCCTCCCTCCTCCCTCTCCTCCTCCCCTCCTCCCTCCCCTCTCCTCCCTCCCTCCTCCCTCCCCTCCCTCCTCCTCCTCCATCCTCCCCTCCCTCCATCCTCCCCTCCCTCCCTCCATCCTCTCTCCCCTCCCCTCCCCCCCATCCTCCTCCCTCCCCTCCATCCTCCCCCTCCCCTCCTCCTCCTCCATCCTCCCCTCCCCCCCTCCCTCTCCTCCTCCTCCATCCTCCCCTCCCCTCCCCTCCCTCCCCCCCTCCTCCCCTCCTCTCCTCCTCCTCCCCCCTCCCTCCTCCTCCCTCCTCCCCTCCTCCTCTCCTCCTCCCTCCTCCCTCTCCTCCCCTCCCTCCCTCCATCCTCTCTCCCCCCTCCATCCTCTCTCCCCTCCCTCCTCCTCCTCCCTCCTCCCCCATCTGTTCAATCCCCTCCATTGTCCTCCATCTTCCCCCATCCTCCCCACTGAATCCCATTGCCTATAAAACCTCTAGCAGAGGCCTTGTCCTCCCCCAAATTCCCCTATTCCCTCCTATAGTGTACTACTTTTAACTAGGGCCCTCTCCTGGCACCCTCCTTCCCTCCTATAGTACACTACTTTAGACCAAGGCTCTATCCACCCTATTCCCTCCCTAGTGCACTACTTTAGACCAAGGCTCTATGGCACCCTCCATTCCCTCCCCTCCCTCCACTCCTTTTCCCCAGTGCTCTATAATAGGGTGCCATTTGGGACGCAGGGTTCTTCTATTACCTAATGTGAAAGTTCTGAATGTTGACATTCTTGTAGGGAGCAGTCTTCCTCTGGCACCATCCTCTCCTCCCCTCCTCCTCCTCCCTTCTCTTTCAATTAGGTCCTCCATCTTAAGACGGCAGGAAGGAACTGAATCACATTGCCTATAAAACCTCTAGCAGAGGCCTTGTGTATGTCCCAAATTGCACCCTATTCCCTATATAGTGTACTACTTTTAACTAGGGCCCTATGGCACCCTATTCCCTATATAGGGGACTACTTTAGAAAGGGGAAGATGGCACCCTATTCCCTATATAGTGCACTACTTTAGACCAAGGCTCTATGGCACCCTATTCCCTATATAGTGCACTACTTTTAACCAGTGCTCTATAATAGGGTGCCATTTGGGACGTAGGGTTCTTCTATTACCTAAGTGAGGAGAAGGGATGAATGGGAAGAGGAGAGGAGCAGAAGTGAGGAGAAGGGATGAGAGGGGAAGAGGAGAGGAGCAGAAGTGAGGAGAAGGGATGAGAGGGGAAGAGGAGAGGAGCAGAAGTGAGGAGAAGGGATGAGAGGGGAAGAGGAGAGGAGCAGAAGGGAGGAGAAGGGATGAGAGGGGAAGAGGAGAGGAGCAGAAGGGAGGAGAAGGGATGAGAGGGAGGAGAGGAGAGGAGCAGAAGTGAGGAGAAGGGATGAGAGGGGAAGAGGAGAGGAGCAGAAGGGAAGAGAAGGGATGAGAGGGGAAGAGGAGACGAGCAGAAGGGAAGAGAAGGGATGAGAGGGGAAGAGGAGAGGAGCAGAAGTGAGGAGAAGGGATGAGAGGGGAAGAGGAGAGGAGCAGAAGGGAAGAGAAGGGATGAGAGGGGAAGAGGAGACGAGCAGAAGGGAAGAGAAGGGATGAGAGGGGAAGAGGAGACGAGCAGAAGTGAGAAGGGATGAGAGGGGAAGAGGAGAGGAGCAGAAGTGAGAAGGGAGGATGAAGGCGGAAAACAAATCAATGAGAAATGAGTTAGTTAAAATCGTGCTGTGACATAGTGGTTCCAAAGGGGAAGAGGACTGTTTCTGCTGAGCCAGTTCAAACTAATCACATTTGGGATGAGAGGGGAAGAGGAGAGGCTGCAGGGGTTTTAAAAGGAGAGGCTGTAGGGGGTTTTAAAAGGAGAGGCTGAAAAAGGAGAGGCTGGGGGTTTTAAAAGGAGAAGGGATGAGGGGGTTTTAAAGGAGAGGCTGTCGGGGAAAGGGATGAGAGGGGAAGGGAGAGGAAAAGGAGAGGCTGATGGGGTTTTAGGGGGCAGGAGAGGCTGCAGGGGGTTTTAAAAGAGAGGGATGAGGGGGTTTTAAAAGGAGAGGCTGCAGGGGGTTTTAAAAGGAGAGGCTGCAGGGGGTTTTAAAAGGAGATGAGAGGGGAAAAGGAGAGGCTGTAGGGGGTTTTAAAAGGAGAGGCTGTAGGGGTTTTAAAAGGAGAGGCTGTAGGGGGTTTTAAAAGGAGAGGCTGCAGGGAAAAGGAGAGGCTGTCGGGGGTTTTAAAAGGAAATTTTAATGAGAAATGAGTTTTTAAAATCGAGCTGTGACATAGGGTTTTTAAAAGGAGAATGCCGGGGGTTTTAAAAGGATATCCTTCACCTGGACTGTTTCTGCTGAGCCAGTTCAAAAGGAATTGCAGGGGTTTTAAAAGGAGAGGCTGCAGGGGGTTTTAAAAGGAGAGGCTGCAGGGGGTTTTAAAAGGAGAGGCTGTAGGGGGTTTTAAAAGGAGAGGCTGTAGGGGTTTTAAAAGGAGAGGCTGAAAAGGAGGGCTGTAGGGGTTTTTAAAAGGAGAGGCTGCTGGGGGTTTTAAAAGGAGAGGCTGTAGGGGGTTTTAAAAGGAGAGGCTGTAGGGGGTTTTAAAAGGAGAGGCTGTAGGGGTTTTAAAAGGAGAGGCTGTAGGGGTTTTAAAAGGAGAGGCTGCGGGGGTTTTAAAAGGAGAGGCTGCGGGGGTTTTAAAAGGAGAGGCTGCTGGGGTTTTAAAAGGAGAGGCTGTAGGGGGTTTTAAAAGGAGAGGCTGTAGGGGGTTTTAAAAGGAGAGGCTGTAGGGGGTTTTAAAAGGAGAGGCTGTAGGGGATCTATAACGAGACGGGGAATCATTAATCTCTGATATTCATCTATCATGTTATATGGTATATTACTATGGTATATATTATGACATATATTCATCTATCATGTTATATGGTATATTACTATGGTATATATTCATCTATCATGTTATATGGTATATTACTATGGTATATATTCATCTATCATGTTATATGGTATATTACTATGGTATATATATATATACATCTATCATGTTATATTCATCTCTATCATGTTATATGGTATATTACTATGGTATATATTCATCTATCATGTTATATGGTATATTACTACGGTATATATTCATCTATCATGTTATATGGTATATTACTATGGTATATATTCATCTATCATGTTATATGGTATATTACTATGGTATATATTCATCTATCATGTTATATGGTATATTACTATGGTATATATTCATCTATCATGTTATATGGTATATTACTATGGTATATATACATCTATCATGTTATATGGTATATTACTATGGTATATATTCAACTATCATGTTATATGGTATATTACTATGGTATATATACATCTATCATGTTATATGGTATATTACTACGGTATATATTCAACTATCATGTTATATGGTATATTACTATGGTATATATTCATCTATCATGTTATATGGTATATTACTATGGTATATATTATGACATTATATATTAATCTGTCATGTTATATTCTATTACTTGTACATAACTTATGTTTGTTTTAGTATACATGCAAAGCCAACAATACAAAATGCATCTGATACTTACTAATTCAATTTGAATGTAAAATTGAGCTGCCTACTGTAACCCCAATAGCATTTTACTCTGCCCAAGGTACCACCGAAGTACCCACTCTTATGCCATTTACTAGTAGACCTATTGCCTCATGAGTCTTCTCAAGTACCCCTGTGGACAGGCCAAGTACCCCTGTGGACAGGCCAAGTACCCCTGTGGACAGGCCAAGTGGACAGGCCAAGTACCCCTGTGGACAGGCCAAGTACACCTGTGGACAGGCCAAGTACCCCTGTGGACAGGCCAAGTACCCCTGTGGACAGGCCAAGTACCCCTGTGGACAGGCCAAGTACCCGTATGGACAGGCCCAGTACCTGTATGGATTGTACCCATGTGGACAGGCCAAGTACCCGTATGGACAGGCCAAGTACACCTGTGGACAGGCCAAGTACACCTGTGGACAGGCCAAGTACCCGTATGGACAGGCCAAGTACCCGTATGGACAGGCCAAGTACCCGTATGGATTGTACCCATGTGGACAGGCCAAGTACCCGTATGGATAGGCCAAGTACCCGTGTGGACAGGCCAAGTACCCGTATGGACAGGCCAAGTACCCGTATGGATTGTACCCATGTGGACAGGCCAAGTACCCGTATGGATTGTACCCGTGTGGACAGGCCAAGTACCCGTATGGACAGGCCAAGTACCCGTATGGACAGGCCAAGTACCCGTATGGACAGGCCAAGTACCCGTATGGACAGGCCAAGTACCCGTATGGACAGGCCAAGTACCCGTATGGATTGTACCCATGTGGACAGGCCAAGTACCCGTATGGACAGGCCAAGTACCCGTATGGACAGGCCAAGTACCCGTATGGACAGGCCAAGTACCCGTATGGACAGGCCAAGTACCCGTATGGACAGGCCAAGTACCCGTATGGACAGGCCAAGTACCCGTATGGACAGGCCAACAGGCCAAGTACCCGTATGGACAGGCCAAGTACCCGTATGGACAGGCCAAGTACCCGTATGGACAGGCCAGGGACAGGCCAAGTACCCGTATGGACAGGCCAAGTACCCGTGGACAGGCCAAGTACACCTGGACAGGCCAAGTACCCGTATGGACAGGCCAAGTACCCGTATGGACAGGCCAAGTACCCGTATGGACAGGCCAAGTACCCGTATGGACAGGCCAAGTACCCGTATGGATTGTACCCATGTGGATATAATGCGATATAACGTGTTGTAAGCATGAATAAGCCTTTATAATGTGTTATAAACAAGAGGAAGTCAGAGGAGGACATCAACATCCTGGTACCTTCCACAGAGATGTCCTGGATGGCGAAGCGAAGGATTATGGTCCAGATCATTCCCAGGGTCATTTTAGCATTGCCGTCGACGATCTCTGCAGGAGAGGAGAGGAAAGGTTAGCCTGAGGTCACATTGACAGTGTAAGTCGCTCTGGATAAGAGCGTCTGCTAAATGACTTAAATGTAAATGTAGTGTACCACAGTCCAGTGTACTGAGGTCACATTGACAGTGCTAGTTATAGTTTCACTGTGCCATTTGATGTGTATCAGGTTTATGATCTCATTGCTTTTGAAATAACATTGATCTGACTTCATGCAGTACAGACCTCCTACATGCACTACAGACCTCCTACATGCACGACAGACCTCCTACATGCACGACAGACCTCCTACATGCACTACACGACAGACCTCCTACAGGCACTACACTGGAGACCTCCTGTGGATATAATGCAGATAACGTGCACTACACTGAAGAAGCCTTTATAATGTGTTATAAACAAGAGAAGTCAGACAGGACATCAACATCCTGGTACCTTCCACAGAGATGTCCTGGATGGCACTGCAGACCTCCAGATCATTCCCAGGGTCATTTTAGCATTGCAGACCTCCTCATGCAGGAGAGGAGACCTCCTACATGTCACATTGACAGACCTCCTAATGCACTGGATAGAGCTCCTAAATGACTTAAATCCTAAATGCACTGCAGACCTCAGTCCAGTGTACTGAGACCTCACATTGACAGTGCTAGATAGTTTCACATGCCATTTGAGTGTATCAGACCTCCTACGTTTATGATCTCATTGACCTCCTGAAATGCACTGATCAGACCTCCTACATGCACGACAGACCTCCTACATGCACTGCACTGCAGACCTCCTACATGCACTGACAGACCTCCTACATGCACTGCACTGCAGACCTCCTACATGCACTGCACTGCAGACCTCCTACATGCACTGCACTGCAGACCTCCTACATGCACTGCAGACCTCCTACATGCACTGCAGACCTCCTACATGCACTGCAGACCTCCTACATGCACTGCAGACCTCCTACATGCACTGCAGACCTCCTACATGCACTGCAGACCTCCTACATGCACTGCAGACCTCCTACATGCACTGCAGACCTCCTACATGCACTGCAGACCTCCTACATGCACTGCAGACCTCCTACATGCACTGCAGACCTCCTACATGCACTGCAGACCTCCTACATGCACTGCAGACCTCCTACATGCACTGCAGACCTCCTACATGCACGACAGACCTCCTACATGCACGACAGACCTCCTACATGCACGACAGACCTCCTACATGCACGACAGACCTCCTACATGCACGACAGACCTCCTACATGCACGACAGACCTCCTACATGCACGACAGACCTCCTACATGCACGACAGACCTCCTACATGCACGACAGACCTCCTACATGCACGACAGACCTCCTACATGCACGACAGACCTCCTACATGCACGACAGACCTCCTACATGCACGACAGACCTCCTACATGCACGACAGACCTCCTACATGCACGACAGACCTCCTACATGCACGACAGACCTCCTACATGCACGACAGACCTCCTACATGCACGACAGACCTCCTACATGCACGACAGACCTCCTACATGCACTACAGACCTCCTACATGCACTACAGACCTCCTACATGCACTACAGACCTCCTACATGCACTACAGACCTCCTACATGCACTACAGACCTCCTACATGCACTACAGACCTCCTACATGCACTACAGACCTCCTACATGCACTACAGACCTCCTACATGCACTACAGACCTCCTACATGCACTACAGACCTCCTACATGCACGACAGACCTCCTACATGCACGACAGACCTCCTACATGCACTACAGACCTCCTACATGCACGACAGACCTCCTACATGCACGACAGACCTCCTACATGCACTACAGACCTCCTACATGCACTACAGACCTCCTACATGCACTACAGACCTCCTACATGCACTACAGACCTCCTACATGCACTACAGACCTCCTACATGCACTACAGACCTCCTACATGCACTACAGACCTCCTACATGCACTACAGACCTCCTACATGCACTACAGACCTGGTTCCTCCATGGTTCACTACTCCGACCTCCTTCATGCACTACAGACCTCCTTCTAGCACTCCAGACCTGGTTCATGCACTCCAGACCTGGTTCTACATGCACTACAGACCTCCTAGATGCACTACAGACCTCCTACAAGCACTACAGACCTCCTACATGCACTGCAGACCTCCTACATGCACTGCACTACAGTGACTCCTACATGCACTGCTGACCTCCAACATGCACTACAGACCTCCTACATGCACTGCAGACCTCCAACATGCACTAGACCTCCTGAAATGCACTACAGACCTCCTACATGACTACAGACCTGCTGAATACACTGTACAGACCTCCTACAGTGAAATGCTGAATACAACATGTACTAGACCTCCTGAAATGCTGAATACAGACCTGTAGTGCACTCACAGACCTCCTAAATGCTGAGTACAACAGGTGTAGTAGACCTCACAGTGAAATGCTGAATCTAGCTGTTTCCCTGGTTCTAGCTGAATACAACAGGTTCTAGCTAGACTCCGCCCAGGTTCTATGCTGAATACAACCTGGTTCTAGCTAGACCTCACAGTGAAATGTGAATACAACAGGTGTAGTAGACCGCCCTGTGAAATCTAGATACAACAGGTGATGCCTCTGTCAAATGCATAATAAACGGTGATTTAGTTATCTCTTCAGGAAATGCTGAATACAACAGGTTTACGTAGACCTCACACAAAATACAGTGAAGACCTCACAGTGAAGTGCTGAATACAACATGTGTAGCAGACCTCACAGTGAAATGCTGAATACAACAGGTGTAGTAGACCTCACAGTGAAATGCTGAATACACCAGGTGTAGTAGACCTCACAGTGAAATGCTGAATACACCAGGTGTAGTAGACCTCACAGTGAAATGCTGAATACACCAGGTGTAGTAGACCTCACAGTGAAATGCTGAACATGTAGTAGACCTCACAGTGAAATGCTGAGTACAACAGGTGTAGTAGACCTCACAGTGAAATGCTGAATACAACAGGTGTAGTAGACCTCACAGTGAAATGCTGAATACAACAGGTGTAGTAGACCTCACAGTGAAATGCTGAATACAACAGGTGTAGTAGACCTCACAGTGAAATGCTGAATACAACAGGTGTAGTAGACCTCACAGTGAAATGCTGAATACAACAGGTGTAGTAGACCTCACAGTGAAATGCTGAATACAACAGGTGTAGTAGACCTCACAGTGAAATGCTGAATACAACAGGTGTAGTAGACCTCACAGTGAAATGCTGAATACAACAGGTGTAGTAGACCTCACAGTGAAATGCTGAGTACAACAGGTGTAATAGACCTCACAGTGAAATGCTGAATACAACAGGTGTAGTAGACCTTACAGTGAAATGCTGAATACAACAGGTGTAGTAGACCTCACAGTGAAATGCTGAATACAACAGGTGTAGTAGACCTCACAGTGAAATGCTGAATACAACAGGTGTAGTAGACCTCACAGTGAAATGCTGAATACAACAGGTGTAGTAGACCTCACAGTGAAATGCTGAATACAACAGGTGTAGTAGACCTCACAGTGAAATGCTGAATACAACAGGTGTAGTAGACCTCACAGTGAAATGCTGAATACAACAGGTGAAGTAGACCTCACAGTGAAATGCTGAATACAACAGGTGTAGTAGACCTTACAGTGAAATGCTGAATACAACAGGTGTAGTAGACCTTACAGTGAAATGCTGAATACAACAGGTGTAGTAGACCTCACAGTGAAATACTTACTTACAGGCTCTAACCAATAGTGCAATAAAGGTATTAGGTGAACAATAGGTAGGTAAAGAAATAAAACAACAGTAAAAAGACAGGCTATATACAGTAGAGGCTACATACAGACACCGGTTAGTCAGGCAGGTTTCCAGATGGGGGGGGGGGGTCGTAGGGCACCCTGTAGGTCACCCTGCCTCTCCCCTTCTCCCTGTAGGTCACCCTGCCTCTCCCCTTCTCCCTGTAGGTCACCCTGCCTCTCCCCATCTCCCTGTAGGTCACCCTGCCTCTCCCCATCTCCCTGTAGGTCACCCTGCCTCTCCTCTTCTCCCTGTAGGTCACCGTGCAGGGCACCCTGCCTCTCCTCTTCTCCCTGTAGGTCACCCTGGAGGTCACCCTGCCTCTCCTCTTCTCCCTGTAGGTCACCCTGCCTCTCCTCTCCTCCCTGTAGGTCACCCTGCCTCTCCTCTTCTCCCTGTAGGTCACCGTGCAGGGCACCCTGCCTCTCCTCTTCTCCCTGTAGGTCACCCTGGAGGTCACCCTGCCTCTCCTCTTCTCCCTGTAGGTCACCCTGCCTCTCCTCTTCTCCCTGTAGGTCACCCTGCCTCTCCTCTCCTCCCTGTAGGTCACCCTGCCTCTCCTCTCCTCCCTCCCAAACTAATCACCGCCTCTCCTCTCCTCCCAAACTAATCACCGCCTCTCCTCTCCTCCCAAACTAATCACCGCCTCTCCTCTCCTCCCAAACTAATCACTGCCTCTCCTCCCAAACTAATCACTGCCTCTCCTCCCAAACTAATCACCGCCTCTCCTCCCAAACTAATCACCGCCTCTCCTCCCAAACTAATCACCGCCTCTCCTCCCAAACTAATCACCGCCTCTCCTCCCAAACTAATCACCGCCTCTCCTCCCAAACTAATCACCGCCTCTCCTCCCAAACTAATCACCGCCTCTCCTCCCAAACTAATCACCGCCTCTCCTCCCAAACTAATCACCGCCTCTCCTCCCAAACTAATCACCCGCCTCTCCTCCCAAACTAATCACCGCCTCTCCTCCCAAACTAATCACCGCCTCTCCTCCCAAACTAAAACGAATCACCGCCTCTCCTCCCAAACTAATCACCGCCTCTCCTCCCAAACTAATCACCGCCTCTCCTCCCAAACTAATCACCGCCTCTCCTCCCAAACTAATCACTGCCTCTCCTCCCAAACTAATCACTGCCTCTCCTCCCAAACTAATCACTGCCTCTCCTCCCAAACTAATCACTGCCTCTCCTCCCAAACTAATCACTGCCTCTCCTCCCAAACTAATCAATCACCCTCTCCTCCCAAACTAATCACTGCCTCTCCTCCCAAACTAATCACTGCCTCTCCTCCCAAACTAATCACTGCCTCTCCTCCCAAACTAATCACTGCCTCTCCTCCCAAACTAATCACTGCCTCTCCTCCCAAACTAATCACTGCCTCTCCTCCCAAACTAATCACTGCCTCTCCTCCCAAACTAATCACTGCCTCTCCTCCCAAACTAATCACTGCCTCTCCTCCCAAACTAATCACTGCCTCTCCTCCCAAACTAATCCTCCTCTCCTCCCAAACTAATCACTGCCTCTCCTCCCAAACTAATCACTCCCAAACTAATCACTGCCTCTCCTCTCCTCCCAAACTAATCACTGCCTCTCCTCTCCTCCCAAACTAATCACTGCCTCTCCTCTCCTCCCAAACTAATCACTGCCTCTCCTCTCCTCCCAAACTAATCACTGCCTCTCCTCTCCTCCCAAACTAATCACTGCCTCTCCTCTCCTCCCAAACTAATCACTGCCTCTCCTCTCCTCCCAAACTAATCACTGCCTCTCCTCTCCTCCCAAACTAATCACTGCCTCTCCTCTCCTCCCAAACTAATCACTGCCTCTCCTCTCCTCCCAAACTAATCACTGGCCTCTCCTCTCCTCCCAAACTAATCACGGCCTCTCCTCTCCTCCCAAACTAATCACGGCCTCTCCTCTCCTCCCAAACTAATCACGGCCTCTCCTCTCCTCCCAAACTAATCACTGCCTCTCCTCTCCTCCCAAACTAATCACTGCCTCTCCTCTCCTCCCAAACTAATCACTGCCTCTCCTCTCCTCCCAAACTAATCACTGCATCTCCTCTCCTCCCAAACTAATCACTGCATCTCCTCTCCTCCCAAACTAATCACTGCATCTCCTCTCCTCCCAAACTAATCACTGCCTCTCCTCTCCTCCCAAACTAATCACTCCTCCCAAACTAACCATGTGTTTCTACCTCTAATCTAGGGCACGTGGTGCGTTAGTTACCCACTGAACTGGAACCAGTTCACTTCCAACAGGCTCACCACATCATATAAAACACTGACACGATATAACATCAGGTCAGGGGCTTCAAGTTTAATGGTACATAAGAACACAATACTTCAAGACAATTGTTAAAGAAAACAGACTGTCAATATGGTGAGATTAGGGATGCACTGAACAAACATCCAGCTGGGGGAGGGAACCATAAATCCTGTTCATTCCATTTAAAGATCTGGCATTATCCTGTCACTAATCCCAACGCCTGTCCTGTCACTAATCCCAACCTCCCACCCCGTCCTGTCACTAATCCCAACCTCCCACCCCGTCCTGTCACTAATCCCAACCTCCTATCCTCTGTCCTGTCACTAATCCCAACCTCCCACCCCGTCCTGTCACTAATCCCAACCTCCCACCCCGTCCTGTCACTAATCCCAACCTCCTATCCCCTGTCCGGTCACTAATCCCAACCTCCTATCCTCTATCCTGTCACTAAACTTTAATCCCAACCTCCTATCCTCTGTCCTGTCACTAATCCCAACCTCCCACCCCGTCCTGACACTAATCCCAACCTCCTATCCTCTGTCCTGTCACTAATCCCAACCTCCTATCCTCTATCCTGTCACTAAACTTAATCCCAACCTCTGTCCTGTCACTAAACTTAATCCCAACCCCTGTCCTGTCACTAATCTCAACCTCCCACCCCTGTCCTGTCACTAATCCCAATCTCCCACTCCCTGTCCTGTCACTAAACTTAATCCCAACCCCTGTCCTGTCACTAATCCCAACCTCCCACCCCGTCCTGTCACTAATCCCAACCTCCTATCCTCTGTCCTGTCACTAATCCCAACCTCCCACCCCCTGTCCTGTCACTAATCCCAACCTCCCACCCCGTCCTGTCACTAATCCCAACCTCCTATCCTCTGTCCTGTCACTAATCCCAACCTCCCACCCAGTCCTGTCACTAATCCCAACCTCCTATCCTCTGTCCTGTCACTAATCCCAACCTCCCACCCCGTCCTGTCACTAATCCCAACCTCCTATCCTCTGTCCTGTCACTAATCCCAACCTCCTATCCTCTGTCCGGTCACTAATCCCAACCTCCCACCCCCTGTCCTGTCACTAATCCCTTCCCCTGTCCTGTCACTAATCCCAACCTCCTATCCTCTGTCCTGTCACTAATCCCAACCTCCCACCCCCTGTCCTGTCACTAATCCCATCCCCTGTCCTGTCACTAATCCCAACCTCCTATCCTCTGTCCGGTCACTAATCCCAACCTCCCACCCCCTGTCCTGTCACTAATCCCATCCCCCGTCCTGTCACTAATCCCAACCTCCTATCCTCTGTCATGTCACTAATCCCAACCTCCTATCCTCTGTCCTGTCACTAATCCCAACCTCCTATCCTCTGTCCTGTCACTAATCCCAACCTCCTATCCTCTGTCCTGTCACTAATCCCAACCTCCTATCCTCTGTCCGGTCACTAATCCCAACCTCCCACCCCCTGTCCTGTCACTAATCCCAATCCCATCCCCCGTCACTAATCCCAACCTCCCACCCCTGTCCTGTCACTAATCCCATCCCCCGTCATGTCACTAATCCCAACCTCCTATCCTCTGCCCTGTCACTAATCCCAACCTCCTATCCTCTGTCCTGTCACTAATCCCAACCTCCTATCCTCTGTCCTGTCACTAATCCCAACCTCCCACCCCGTCCTGACACTAATCCCAACCTCCTATCCTCTGTCCTGTCACTAATCCCAACCTCCCACCCCATCCTGTCACTAATCCCAACCTCCTATCCTCTATCCTGCCACTAATCCCAACCTCCCACCCCGTCCTGACACTAATCCCAACCTCCCACCCCCTGTCCTGTCACTAATCCCATCCCCTGTCCTGTCACTAATCCCAACCTCCTATCCTCTGTCCTGTCACTAATCCCAACCTCCCACCCCCTGTCCTGTCACTAATCCCATCCCCTGTCCTGTCACTAATCCCAACCTCCTATCCTCTGTCCTGTCACTAATCCCAACCTCCCATCCCCTCTCCTGTCACTAATCCCAACCTCCTATCCTCTGTCCTGTCACTAATCCCAACCTCCTATCCTCTGTCCTGTCACTAATCCCAACCTCCTATCCTCTGTCCTGTCACTAATCCCAACCTCCTATCCTCTGTCCTGTCACTAATCCCATCCTCTGTCCTGTCACTAATCCCAACCTCCTATCCTCTGTCCTGTCACTAATCCCAACCTCCCACCCCCTGTCCTAACACCCAGCCCTCACTAGCCCTCACCCACACATCACCAACCCTCACCCAACAGTCACTAGCCCTCACCCCTCCCTGTCACCAGACCTCACCCAACAGTCATCAGCCCTCACCCAACAGTCACTAGCCCTCACCCCTCCCAGTCACCAGCCCTCACCCAACAGTCACCAGCCCTCACCCAACAGTCACTAGCCCTCACCCCTCCCAGTCACCAGCCCCCACCCACCCCCGTCACCAGCCCCCACCCACCAGTCACCAGCCCCCACCCACCAGTCACCAGCCCCCACCCACCAGTCACCAGCCCCCACCCACCAGTCACCAGTCCCCACCCACCAGTCACCAGTCCCCACCCAACCTTCACTACCTGTTAGGCTGTTACTGTCTTCTAGCTATTTAGCCTGCTATTCTAGCTGAGATAACTAGGTCCACTTCTCCCTCCTACTGAACTCCCGCCCCCTCCCCGTCCCGCCCACGAGTCCCTGGGCAGCAGGGAAGCGCATCCAAGAGGGGATTCCAATCGGCTAATCTGTCTGGAATGCAAGTCTGGTTTAGGCCCTTTTATTCTGGCCTCGGTGTGGATTAACCTCAGGAGAGGAAGAGAAGAAGAGATAGGGGGGAGAGGAGGCACACATACAGGGAGTGAGAGAGAGAGAAAAGAGAGAAGGAGAGAGAGAGAAGGTGAGAGAGTAGGAGAGAGAGAGAGAAGGTGAGAGAGTAGGAGAGAGAGAGAGAAGGTGAGAGAGTAGGAGAGAGAGAGAGAAGGTAAGAGAGAGAGTAGGAGAGAGAGAGAGAAGGTAAGAGAGAGAGTAGGAGAGAGAGAGTAGGAGAGAGAGAGAAGGTGAGAGAGAGAGTAGGGGAAAGAGAGTAGGGGAAAGAGTAGGAGAGAGAGAGAAGGAGAGAGAGAGAAGGTAGAGAGAGAAGGTAAGAGAGAGAGAAGGTGAGAGAGAGAGAGTAGGAGAGAGAGAGTAGGGGAAAGAGTAGGAGAGAGAGAGAAGGAGAGAGAGAGTTGGAGAGAGAGAAGGTGAGAGAGAGAGTAGAAGAGAGAGAGTAGGGGAAAGAGTAGGAGAGAGAGAGATAGAGAGAGAGTAGGAGAGAGAGAGAAGGTAAGAGAGAGAGTAGGGGAGAGAGCAAGAGAATAGGGAGAGAGAGTAGGAGAGAGACAAAGAGAGCGAGAGAGAAAGGGGAAGAGTAGAGAGAGAGAAGGAGAGAGGCACTGTCACAGAGAGAATGAACAGTGAAGAAAGTGAGAGAGGATACAATCTACACCAGCACATAGAGAGCTCCTTATAAGGCTTACTGGGATACAGGAAGGAGGAGGAGAGGAAAAGAGAGCTCCTTATAAAGCTTAATGGTATACAGGAAGGAGGAGAGGAAGAGAGAGACAGAAGGATAGGAAAGAGGTGCAGATATGGGGAGCGAGAGAGAGAAACTTACAGTTATGAATATAACTAATGTTCCCTGAAGGAGGGATAACACTGAGTCAATTACCAATCAAATATATACATTTAACCTTTATTAAACTAGGCAAGTCAGTTAAGAACAAATTCTTATTTACAATGACGGCCTACACTGTGCGCCGCTCTTTGGGACTCCCAATCACGGCCAGTTGTGATACAGCCTGGATTCGAACCAGGGTGTCCGTAGAGATGCAGTGCCTAAGACCGCTGCGCCACTCTGGAGCCCAAAGGGCCAATGAATGCAGAGGCCGCCCTCGGAGGCCCGCATTAATAGCCTCAATTCAGTACCGCTCTTAAGCGAGTCCAAACCCACTGACGACGCGGGGCCAAAATATGTTATACCTCGTTCCCTCCTTCAGGGAACTGTAGATATATTCATAATAAAATAAATAAAAAATATATATATATATAAAATAAGAGTCACTTTAATAACTCTACCTACATGCACATATTACCTCGACTAACCTGTGCCACCGCACATTGACAATGTACTGGTAACCGCTGTATATAGCCTCCACATTGACACTGTACTGGTACCCCCTGTATATAGCCTCCACATTGACAATGTACTGGTAACCGCTGTATATAGCCTCCACATTGACAATGTATTGGTACCCCCTGTATATAGTCTCCACATTGACTCTGTACTGGTACCCCCTGTATATAGCCTCCACATTGACACTGTACTGGTACCCCCTGTATATAGCCTCCACATTGACTCTGTACTGGTACCCCCTGTATATAGCCTCCACATTGACTCTGTACCGGTACCCCCTGTATATAGCCTCCACATCGACACTGTATATAGCCTCCACATTGACTCTGTACCCCCTGTATATAGCCTCCACATTGACTCTGTACTGGTACCCCCTGTATATAGCCTCCACATCGACTCTGTACCGGTACCCCCTGTATATAGCCTCCACATTGAATCTGTACTGGTACCCCCTGTAAATAGCCTCTGTAGTGGCTTCCTTTCGTCTTTACCATAGCCACTGCCCAAGCCTGAAGCGGGGTTGTTTGGTACGCATACAGTCCACACTCAAGGTTTCCAAACGGCCAAACATTCCATGACATCCAGGGATATGGTGCAACAAAAATGTTTATTCTTCTTATATCTAACAAATAAATGAGTCTCCAATCAACTTAAAGCACAAAATACTTGATATGGAAAATACATATTATGACCTGTATGTCTGTATGTCTGTATGTCTGTATGGTCAAAAAACTATACCGCTCCCGCGTCTAGCAAGGACTCCCTCTCCCGAAGGCCCAACTTCCTGCCTTTATCCTAACACAATACAATGAATAGGCAAGAGGGGGGGCCAAAAACTAAGTTACACTAACAACAAATGAATATATCTAAATCGGGTAAATATAAATCATAAAGGTACGTACCTAATATTTCATCATTTACATTCATATTTAATATATTTACACAAATATACATGGAGCTCCATATGTTCGGTCTTTTATACAAATATGTCCAAATCGGCTCTAACATACCGGCCCCTAATTGTTGACTGCACTGAATGCACAACAATTACTTAATATTCAAACATAGAGCCAATACACAAAACATTCTATACCAGAGCACTATTACAGTTTATAGCTATATACAAATATACAAGGTACCATATAGGAAAATAGTCCATAGATCTCAGTCTGAGTTGAAGTGTAAAGGTGTTCAACTTCGAAAAATGTCAAGAGTTTGACATCCAAAAATGTATGACATCAAAGAATGTAAGAGTACGACATCAACGAATCAGAGGTGCACGTGATTCTAAGATGGAGCACTGTGTGTGTGTGTGTGTGTCACTCCGTCGCCTCAAGGAGCAGACAGAGTTTATTGATAGGTCTCTGTAAGATATTGGTCTTAGTCTTAACCATGACGCTCCGGACAAGACCTTTGGCCCCTGGCAAAGCCTCCACCACACGCCCCATTAGCCAAGAGTTCCTTGGGGCAGTGTCATCGACGATGACCACGAGGTCACCAGGACTGAAGTTTCTCTTAGTTTTGTTCCACTTGTTCCGCTCCTGCATAAGTGGAAGATACTCCCTGATCCATCTCTTCCAGAAGAGCTCAGTGATATATTGTACTTGCTTCCATCTCCTTCGTGAGTATAGGTCGCTTCTCTGGAATAGTCCTGGTGGCAGGACTGGCTTAGCTTTCAGATGAAGCAGATGGTTCGGAGTCAGGGGTTCTAGATCATTAGGGTCATTTGTTACAGTAGTGATTGGTCTGTCGTTCATAATCGCCTCAACTTCACACAAGGCTGTCTGCAAAGACTCATCATCCAGTACTTGCTCTTTAAGGACTGAATAGAGGATCTTTTTCACCAGTCGGATCAACCTCTCCCATACCCCCCCATGGTGGGCTCCAGAGGGAGGGTTGAATGACCATGTCACTCCTTCCTTCAGTAATTCTTTTGAATCTTGTTGTGATCCAGCTCTTTCATAGCTTCTCCTAGCTCTCTGTGTGTTCCAACAAAGTTGGTGCCATTGTCTGTTCTGATACTTGTTACTGGGCCCCTTCGACAGATGAACCTGCGCAGGGCATTGATGCAGGAATCAGTATCCAGATAACTAGCAACTTCTAGATGGACAGCTCGACTCACGAGGCAAGTAAAGATCACACCGTACCGCTTCACATGAACGCGGCCTCGCTTCACCTCTATGGGGCCGAAATAATCTATGCCCACATGGGTGAAAGGCGGCAAATCAGGTGACACCCGATCTTGTGGAAGGTCGGCCATCCTCTGTTCTCCAGCTCTAGCTTGCATCCGCCTGCAAAAGACACAGCTCTTAAGGATCTTCCTTGCTAAAGAGTTGGCACAGGGTATCCAATATCGCTGGCGAAGTCTAGAAAGCATGTGACCTCTCCCAGAGTGGCCAACCTGCTCATGGATGTGGAGTAAGATCAGTCTAGAGATGTAAGAGTCTTTGGGCAGGATCATAGGATTCTTTAGTTCCGTAGGCATAGCAGCTTTGCTTAACCTTCCTCCTACTCTCAGAATCCCATTGTCAACAATTGGATCAAGCTTACAGATTGAGCCACTTCTCTTGGCACATTGTTTTCCTTTCACAACTAGTGCAATTTCTTGTTTAAAGTGATGCCGTTGTTCAAATCGAATGATGACCTTTTCTGCTTCATCTAGGTCGTCCACAGACAGGCTTTCTTTTCCAAACGTCAGTTTGAACTTGTCAATTTGTTCCTTCAGTGAGTTTGTCAGACTCTGATCTGGTCTTGGATCGGTTTGAGTGAGAATTTTCCTTTTCTGGCTTAACTGTAGGAGACGTTTCTTCAGTTTCAGCATCCAGGCAACTGCTTTCTTCAAGCTGTTCCATGTTGAATAGTACTCAATCAGTTTGCTGGTTGGACTCTTTTCTTCCACACTTGTATGGTTTATGATTACGTCTTTTCTCACCTCTGGATCATCCGGAGGGATGGAGCCAATCTCCTCGGGGACTTTCGGCCATTGAGTTTCTGTTTTCTCCAGGAATTCTGGTCCTTTACGCCATCTCTTTGAGTTCAGGAACATTTCAACATGTAATCCTCTTGAGGCATCATCGGCTGGGTTGTGTTTTGAGTTCAAATATCTCCACTGTTTTGCTTTCGATAGGTCACGGATCATAGCAACCATAGCCACAAAGGTATGGAATCTCTTGGTATCATTGCGGATGTATTTTAGCACAGACTGGCTGTCCGTCCAAAAAGTTGACTCCTCAAGTTCAATCTGGAGCTCCAACCTTAACATCCTGTCCACTCGCACTGCCAATGTTGCTGCAGCAAGTTCCAGTCTGGGGATTGTCATCTGCTTGAGTGGAGTCACCCTTGATTTCCCCAGTATGAATGCAATGTGAACCTTTTCCATACCGTTTGTGAACCTAAGGTAACTTGCCGTGCCATAACCTTGTTCACTTGCATCACCGAAGTGATGCAGCTGTGCAGTCTTGACTTGACCAAAGTTCTCAGGCATCATACACCTGTCTATCTGGAATCTGGAGAGCTGGTCCAGCTCTGAGAGCCATCTCTGCCATGAAATAGAGTGTTCTTCAGGGATGACTTCGTCCCATCCACACTTCAGCTTGCAGAGCACTTGAAGAATTTGCTTTGCCTTTAATACAAATGGGGCGAGGAAACCTAATGGATCATAAATAGAGCTGACAGTTGAGAGAATACCTCTTCTTGTAAGGGGTCTGTTCTTGACAGTGACTCGGAAGGTAAATGCATCACTTTCAATGTTCCATCGGATTCCAAGTGCTCTTTCAACAGGCAGCTTTTCTCTGTCATGTCCAGTTCTTTTATCTGCTTGGCTTTGTGTTCATCAGGGATAGAAGCCAGCACAGTTCGGCTGTTGCTGACCCACTTGGTCAATTTGAACCCACCCTGAGAGCACACATCCCTGAGGTTTTTCGTGAGAGCTATGGCTTGTTCTTCTGTGGCCACTGACTTGAGGCAGTCATCAACATAGAAGTTGGACTTGACTGTTTGAATTACCTCTTCATCGTACCTCTCACAGTTGTCTTCTGCAGTCCTTCGCAGTGCAAAGTTTGCACAACTTGGAGAGGATATAGCACCAAAAAGATGTACCGTCATTCTGTACTCCTCCAATCTTTTGTTAGTATCACCATCCGGCCACCATAGGAATCGCAGGAAGTCTAAGTAATCTTCATGGACACGTACTTGATGGAACATTCCTTCGATGTCTGCCATCATGGCAATGTGCTCTTGCCGAAATCTTAGCAAGACTCCTATAAGCGTGTTTGCCAGGTCGGGGCCTTGAAGGAGTTCACTGTTAAGAGATATACCTTTATAGGATGATGAACAGTCAAACACTACTCGTATCGTTCCTTTGCGCTTATGGTGAACGCCATGGTGTGGTATGTACCATACCTTGCCTTTCTCTCTGAGGAGCTGTTCTTGTGGTACCTTCTCGGCGTAACCTTTTGTTATCATCTCTTCCATGAAGCCTTTGTACTCTGCAGCGTAACCTTTGTCCTTCTTGAATTTCCTGATAATATTTAGAGCCCGCTGCTTTGCCATGTCACGATTGTTTGGCAGGACTACGTCTTTTTTGCGAAAGGGCAACGGTAAGTAGTAGTGATGGTCTTTGAGGGTTATGGAACTTGATACGATCTCCATAAACCTACGATCCTCAGCTGACATCTCACTTTTCTCTTCATACCCTCTCTCAGGGAAGTCATGGTTGTACTGATTTACAAGAAGAACCCCCAGGTCGGCAATTGAGATACGATTGGCCATCACCGTAGGATGCCCAGATTCTTCTGCCATGGTACAATTGTTAAGAGGACCGTTCATCACCCATCCAAAGAGAGTTTTCACTGCATACGGTCCGTTGCCTTGGCTATTTATGATTTTCCAGGGTTCCATTGCCTTCGAGCATTTACGCCAATCAGGAGTTCAACGTCGGCGTCAATTTCCTTCAACTGAACTTCTTTCAGGTATGGCCACCTTTTGAGATCTTTCTGAGTGGGAATGTTCTCTCTTGTCACTGGGATCTTATTTTGGGTGTAGACCTTTGGTAATGCAAGAAATGTGTCACCTTCCACATTGCCAATCTCTAATCCAGATATTTCAAAGCTCTTGGTAGGACTCTCCTGCCCCATTGTGCGTAGCAGAATTTCAGTCTCACTGCCTTTAGCTTGCATCTGCCTCATGAGTCTCTCCGTACAAAATGTTGCTGAGCTACCAGAATCGAGAAATGCATAGGTTAACGTAGACTTGCTTCCATTTGCCATCTTTACTTGAACTGGCACAATCGCAAGTGCACAATCTGTACCGGCCCCGGTATCTTCACCAGCTTCCAGTGAAACAAGAACACTGCTGACAGTCTCCTCCCGCTTTACTGCTACACCCCTCGTATCTGCCTTCAGAGATCTAAATCTCTCTCTTCCTTCAATGTGCAGGATAGTGGGGTGCCTTCTTTGACATTTCTGACAGGTCATCCTTCTTTTACATTCTTTGCTTAAGTGTCCTCTCATCAAACAGCCAAAACAAAGGCCTTTTGATCTCAGAAACTCAACCTTGGCTTCATGTGGCTGTGCCTTCACCTGTTGGCAGTCGACCAGGAAATGCTCACCAGTGCAAAATACACATGAGATACTGGGAGCATCAGAAGGGTAGGTGCCTGGTTTCTTGATTTTGAATGTTTGTTCTTTTAGAGGTTTTTCCGAGTGGCTATCTGCCACTACATCTACTGCAGTGGCAAAGCTGCTTCCCCTACTCTTGGATTTGAACTGCTGTTTAAAGACAGCTTCTGTTTTGGTTTTAAAAAACCTTTTGTTGGTCAGGGGATCTTGGATATCTCCGTACAACGGATCCTGCAGTATTTTGGCCTGTTTTTCCATGAACGTCACAAGGTCACTGAACTGGGCCCTCAGGTGGCTTCTCTCTAAAATATCACATGCCGTAGACCTCCATTTTTCCCTTAGTTTGTAAGGAAGTTTTGACATGATCAACTTTATGTTGGTGGGAAGATTAAGCTCTTCCATGTTCTGTAGGTCTTGCATAGCGTTACAGCATCCTCTAAGATAGAGTGCATAGCCACCCAGTCCCTTTCCATCATCCGGTTTGATGTGTATCCAGTTCCAAGCTTTTTCCATATAAGCAGTGGTGACTTTGATTTCATTGCCAAAGTGTTCCTTTAACAACCTCTTGGCCTCTGCATAGCCTCTTCTGGCTTCCATATGCAGACAACTACGGACCAGATCCTTGGGCTGACCAGAGGTGTACTGTTCCAGGTAATAGAGCCTATCCTGGTGACTGCTTGTCTTATCTTCTATTCCATGCTCAAATGCACGCATAAATGGCCTAAAGTTTAGAGGATCACCGTCAAACATGGGTATCTCCCTAACAGGGAGTGTGGCCTGTTTGTGCTGTAGTACAAGGAGGTCAGCAATTTCATTCTGCCTTTGCATGACAGTAGTGAGGTTATCATGGCTGGTATTATGGCTGATACCCGCAGTGTTGATTCTGTGTTGATTGCTAGACCTCGATGTTGGCTGCTGAAGGGTGTGGTTTATGACTGTTTTCTGAATAGGTTTTGATGGCTTTGTGGTCGGTTGTTGTAAAACTCTTTGTAGTGGGGTCTTTGGAACTGCACCTAATGCAGAAAATGCAACAGGTGATGGTTCAGGTTCCTTATAGACCTCGGGTTCCTGGTTCTCATAATAAGAGTTCATTCCATCTTCTTGGCTTAGAAAATGGGCTGCCACAGAATGGGATTGAGAAGTTGACTCAACACTCTCCAGAACCTTCAGTTTGGCATTATATGCTGCTATGTCCGTTTCCAGTGCCATTTTTTCCATCCTAACATTCAGTTGAGCTTTCTGTTGTTCCAGTTGAGCTTTCTGTTGTTCCAGTTGAGCTTTCTCCAGTTCCAATGCATGCTTGTCCTGTAATGATGCTTGGCGAGCTAGTAGAGCTGCTCGTTCTGCCTCAGCTTTTAGGCGTGCAGAGGACACTGAGGAAGCAGTTTTAGAAGACTTTGTTTTACTTGATGTTTTTGACACATTGGAAATGCTGTCGTGTGGTTCAATGAGCGTTTGTGGCTCGATTTCAGCTTTTTTCCATATTTCCACCTCTTTCAGGAAATGTTCATAAGTTCTCATTCTTGGTTGATAATAGTTAATGCTCTCCTGTTCGTGTTCCTCCTCTGTGACCAGCTCTAGCACAGAATCATGAGCATTCTTAAAGTCATTGAGAACAGCATGGAATGCTTCAAGACTCTCATCCACAGTTTCAATGTTTCCTCCATCAACAAGAAGGGCTTTTATTTCATTCATTTTGCGTGTACACACTCCAAGTTTGCCTCTCCGGGCTGCATAGAGTGAATTTAGATGCTCCTCTGCCCTCTCCAGTGGAGTCTTATTTGGGATTTCATCCTCCATCATTCACTTTTAGTTCACTCAATTTACAATGACACAGTTGTTGGTTTTGATTGTTAAACGTAATGCCCCTTTAGACCTCCTTTAATGCTTTAAAAACACAGTCCTCCATTTCAGCATATTGACCCATTTTGAATTGAACATGTGCAAGTTCGGCATTTTAGATGCGTTTTAAACATTTCATCCCATTATAAGTTGTCCCTTTAATGAAGTTTAAACACGCAGTATCTTCAGATCCTTAGATTGCAATTTGTTGCGTTGATGCATTGCATTTCCACGTTAGGCCAAATATTAGACATAAGATTAGGCTACATTGTGCATAGGATCTCAGTGTTTCCCAAACTTAAACTTCTTATTTGTTTTCACAACGCTGTGTTTTGAATTCCATTCCCAAGTTTATCAAACATTCCAATTAAAAGCACATTTGCGCTTCCATAATATGCATGATCAAATGATCGCATTGAACAGGGCAGCTCATTCATTCGCAGTGGTTACTCACGGCTGGCGAATTCTAGGAGTTCAAATCCTTCCAAGCGAGCTGTCCTTACGATCCGGATGCAATTACAAATAGAACAATATCCAGCGTGTGTCCGAACCGGAGATTTCCTTCCGATAGTAATCCTTCGCGGAGTTTTTTGACTTGAATGTAGTGGCTTCCTTTCGTCTTTACCATAGCCACTGCCCAAGCCTGAAGCGGGGTTGTTTGGTACGCATACAGTCCACACTCAAGGTTTCCAAACGGCCAAACATTCCATGACATCCAGGGATATGGTGCAACAAAAATGTTTATTCTTCTTATATCTAACAAATAAATGAGTCTCCAATCAACTTAAAGCACAAAATACTTGATATGGAAAATACATATTATGACCTGTATGTCTGTATGTCTGTATGGTCAAAAAACTATACCGCTCCCGCGTCTAGCAAGGACTCCCTCTCCCGAAGGCCCAACTTCCTGCCTTTATCCTAACACAATACAATGAATAGGCAAGAGGGGGGGCCAAAAACTAAGTTACACTAACAACAAATGAATATATCTAAATCGGGTAAATATAAATCATAAAGGTACGTACCTAATATTTCATCATTTACATTCATATTTAA
>NC_060183.1:2762520-2835020 GCF_021184085.1 Oncorhynchus gorbuscha
TTCAGTTTTTCACATTTCATTATTTTGTAGTTTCTTCATGTATAGTTTTTTTCCTTCATTAAAATATCATGAATCATCATCGCGCTGCATTTTGGTCCTTCACCACAAGAGAACTGTTACAGTAGAGCAAATGTTGCCGTTTTAAAGCAAGTTTGATGCAATTCTACACATTTTGCCATAGAGTGTAGAGCAAATGTTGCAGTTTTAAAGCAAGTTTGATGCAATTCTACACATTTTGCCATAGTGTAGAGCAAATGTTGCAGTTTTAAAGCAAGTTTGATGCAATTCTACACATTTTGCCATAGTGTAGAGCAAATGTTGCAGTTTTAAAGCAAGTTTGATGCAATTCTACACATTTTGCCATAGAGTGTAGAGCAAATGTTGCAGTTTTAAAGCAAGTTTGATGCAATTCTACACATTTTGCCATAGTGTAGAGCAAATGTTGCAGTTTTAAAGCAAGTTTGATGCAATTCTTTTACACATTTTGCCACATAGAGTGTAGAGCAAATGTTGCAGTTTTAAAGCAAGTTTGATGCAATTCTACACATTTTGCCATAGTGTAGAGCAAATGTTGCAGTTTTAAAGCAAGTTTGATGCAATTCTACACATTTTGCCATAGTGTAGAGCAAATGTTGCAGTTTTAAAGCAAGTTTGATGCAATTCTACACATTTTGCCATAGTGTAGAGCAAATGTTGCAGTTTTAAAGCAAGTTTGATGCAATTCTACACATTTTGCCATAGTGTAGAGCAAATGTTGCAGTTTTAAAGCAAGTTTGATGCAATTCTACACATTTTGCCATAGTGTAGAGCAAATGTTGCAGTTTTAAAGCAAGTTTGATGCAATTCTACACATTTTGCCATAGTGTAGAGCAAATGTTGCAGTTTTAAAGCAAGTTTGATGCAATTCTACACATTTTGCCATAGTGTAGAGCAAATGTTGCAGTTTTAAACACATTTTGCAAGTTTGAGTTTTAAAGCAATTCTACACATTTTGCCATAGTGTAGAGCAAATGTTGCAGTTTTAAAGCAAGTTTGATGCAATTCTACACATTTTGCCATAGTGTAGAGCAAATGTTGCAGTTTTAAAGCAAGTTTGATGCAATTCTACACATTTTGCCATAGTGTAGAGCAAATGTTGCAGTTTTAAAGCAAGTTTGATGCAATTCTACACATTTTGCCATAGTGTAGAGCAAATGTTGCAGTTTTAAAGCAAGTTTGATGCAATTCTACACATTTTGCCATAGTGTAGAGCAAATGTTGCAGTTTTAAAGCAAGTTTGATGCAATTCTACACATTTTGCCATAGTGTAGAGCAAATGTTGCAGTTTTAAAGCAAGTTTGATGCAATTCTACACATTTTGCCATAGTGTAGAGCAAATGTTGCAGTTTTAAAGCAAGTTTGATGCAATTCTACACATTTTGCCATAGTGTAGAGCAAATGTTGCAGTTTTAAAGCAAGTTTGATGCAATTCTACACATTTTGCCATAGTGTAGAGCAAATGTTGCAGTTTTAAAGCAAGTTTGATGCAATTCTACACATTTTGCCATAGTGTAGAGCAAATGTTGCAGTTTTAAAGCAAGTTTGATGCAATTCTACACATTTTGCCATAGTGTAGAGCAAATGTTGCAGTTTTAAAGCAAGTTTGATGCAATTCTACACATTTTGCCATAGTGTAGAGCAAATGTTGCAGTTTTAAAGCAAGTTTGATGCAATTCTACACATTTTGCCATAGTGTAGAGCAAATGTTGCAGTTTTAAAGCAAGTTTGATGCAATTCTACACATTTTGCCATAGTGTAGAGCAAATGTTGCAGTTTTAAAGCAAGTTTGATGCAATTCTACACATTTTGCCATAGTGTAGAGCAAATGTTGCAGTTTTAAAGCAAGTTTGATGCAATTCTACACATTTTGCCATAGTGTAGAGCAAATGTTGCAGTTTTAAAGCAAGTTTGATGCAATTCTACACATTTTGCCATAGTGTAGAGCAAATGTTGCAGTTTTAAAGCAAGTTTGATGCAATTCTACACATTTTGCCATAGTGTAGAGCAAATGTTGCAGTTTTAAAGCAAGTTTGATGCAATTCTACACATTTTGCCATAGTGTAGAGCAAATGTTGCAGTTTTAAAGCAAGTTTGATGCAATTCTACACATTTTGCCATAGTGTTGTTGCAGTTTTAAAGCAAGTTTGATGCAATTCTACACATTTTGCCATAGAGTGTAGAGCAAATGTTGCAGTTTTAAAGCAAGTTTGATGCAATTCTACACATTTTGCCATAGAGTGTAGAGCAAATGTTGCAGTTTTAAAGCAAGTTTGATGCAATTCTACACATTTTGCCATAGTGTAGAGCAAATGTTGCAGTTTTAAAGCAAGTTTGATGCAATTCTACACATTTTGCCATAGTGTAGAGCAAATGTTGCAGTTTTAAAGCAAGTTTGATGCAATTCTACACATTTTGCCATAGTGTAGAGCAAATGTTGCAGTTTTAAAGCAAGTTTGATGCAATTCTACACATTTTGCCATAGTGTAGAGCAAATGTTGCAGTTTTAAAGCAAGTTTGATGCAATTCTACACATTTTGCCATAGTGTAGAGCAAATGTTGCAGTTTTAAAGCAAGTTTGATGCAATTCTACACATTTTGCCATAGTGTAGAGCAAATGTTGCAGTTTTAAAGCAAGTTTGATGCAATTCTACACATTTTGCCATAGTGTAGAGCAAATGTTGCAGTTTTAAAGCAAGTTTGATGCAATTCTACACATTTTGCCATAGTGTAGAGCAAATGTTACGGTTTTAAAGCAAGTTTGATGCAATTCTACACATTTTGCCATAGTGTAGAGCAAATGTTACGGTTTTAAAGCAAGTTTGATGCAATTCTACACATTTTGCCATAGGGTAGACATTTTTTTTTGTAGTTTTAAATATGATACCTGAGTGAGATTGACTAACAAAATCAAATGGGGGCCCAACGGACGGTAATTCGACCATGATAATAAGTTTAGATTGCTGAGTTAGTTTAGCGGGCCAGCTGTCTTAAAAAAATGTTCGCTGACTGACTATCAGTGACTGACATAATGAGAACAACTGCTGATGCACAACCACATTTAGAAATTGCACCTTCCGCTATTCTAGTAAGTTGAGAACCCAACTGAATTCCCACCAAAATTCAATAATAATTATCTTTTGATCCGAGGGCCTTCAAAAGGAGCCAGTTGTATCCGCTATATAGCATCTTTATAGAGTAGCCTCTACAACAAACTGCTCGAAGAGCAAACCTGTAGTTGTGTTTCAGTTACCATAACAGTAATCACATAGTCAGTTGCAGCCAAATATATTGGCATCCTTATAGTTAAATA
Organism: Oncorhynchus gorbuscha; assembly: GCF_021184085.1. Taxonomy (NCBI): domain Eukaryota; kingdom Metazoa; phylum Chordata; class Actinopteri; order Salmoniformes; family Salmonidae; genus Oncorhynchus; species Oncorhynchus gorbuscha. Next base: position 2,765,870 of record NC_060183.1, read on the forward strand.
TTTAAGAAAAGTACATCTTGTCAAACAAGTTGAAATTGAAAAGACTGTTTGGTCTCTACATCTTTTTATTTGATTTTCTACCTTGCAGAAAATGTTTTGCTACCTCTGGTACTGGGGGCCTTGAATGTGTGCAAGGAATCATTAACTCAGCAGATTATCAGGTATTTTGGAGTTCAATGTTCATCCCGGTGTCCAAAAACTGAGGTCTCCATTGAAGTTTGTGGGTCTTCCAGCAGGACAACTACCGCAAACACACGTCAAACTCCCGTCAAACACATGTCAAACACATGTCAAACACATGTCAAACTCCCGTCAAACACATGTCAAACTCCCGTCAAACACATGTCAAACTCCCGTCAAACACATGTCAAACTCCCGTCAAACACATGTCAAACACATGTCAAACTCCCGTCAAACTCCCGTCAAACTCCCGTCAAACACATGTCAAACACATGTCAAACTCCCGTCAAACACATGTCAAACTCCCGTCAAACTCCCGTCAAACACATGTCAAACTCCCGTCACACTCACGTCACACTCACGTCAAACTCATGTCAAACTCCCGTCAAACTCCCGTCAAACTCCCGTCAAACACATGTCAAACTCCCGTCAAACTCACGACAAACTCCCGTCAAACACATGTCAAACTCCCGTCAAACACATGTCAAACTCCCGTCAAACACATGTCAAACTCCCGTCAAACACATGTCAAACTCCCGTCAAACACATGTCAAACTCCCGTCAAACTCACGTCAAACTCCCGTCAAACACACGTCAAACACATGTCAAACATGTCAAACACACGTCAAACACACGTCAAACACATGTCAAACACATGTCAAACACACGTCAAACACATGTCAAACACATGTCAAACACATGTCAAACACACGTCATAAAACACAGAAGAGATGTTCAAAGGTTCTGGAGTGACCAGTGAAGAGTCCAGACCTGAATCACATCCAGAACCTATGGCCGGATCTAAAAACAGCAGTTGGCGGAGGAAACCCCTCAAACGTTGAAGATTTAGAGCAGGTTGTCGCTGAAGAGGGAGCCAAACTGCCAGTAGAAAGGTGCCTACAATAAGTCTTTCTGCAGTCATCTTGGCCAAAGGCTGTGTAGTAACTCAGAGGTGCCAATCACATATCATATATATAGTTTTTAAAACTGACATTTACAAAAAAATACAATAGTTATTTTTCTATTTTAACTTATTTAAAGAAGAATTTGGAATGATTTAAGAAAAGTGGCAATACGTTTCACCACAAGTAAGTAAGTGTATAATCAAGATAATTATTTCCATCTTGGACCACACAGGAAATAGGTCAGTGGGTTTTTATCTCTGTCAAATCAATTAAATCATTCAACCAATCACGTCAAATCAATTAAATCATTCAACCAATCACGTCAAATCAATTAAATCATTCAACCAATCACGTCAAATCAATTAAATCATTCAACCAATCACGTCAAATCAATTAAATCATTCAACCAATCACGTCAAATCAATTAAATCATTCAACCAATCACGTCAAATCAATTAAATCACTCAACCAATCACGTCATACTTTTCTCAGAAGTTTTTTTTTTTTTTTTGTATCTTGGAGACTAGTACCTGTTTGGTCTTGACCGGTGACATCAGGAAGTTAGGTGCTAGTCTAAAGGAGAGGTCAGAGGTCAGATAGTCCAGGTATTGGAGTATAAAATAAAAACAACTTCATCTTGAAAGAAGAGTCTTGAATTGGGTCTTACCTTATTTTAGGCTTCACATTTACAGGGCTTTCAACCTGCTTATATAATAGAACAGAATAGAATAGAATAGAACAGAACAGAATAGAATAGAATAGAACAGAACAGAACAGAACAATACAGAACAGAATAGAACAGAATAGAACAGAATAGAACAGAACAGAATAGAACAGAATAGAACAGAATAGAACAGAGTAGAATAGAACAGAACAGAATAGAACAGAACAGAATAGAACAGAATAGAATAGAACAGAATAGAACAGAACAGAATAGAACAGAACAGAACAGTACAGAACAGAATAGAACAGAACAGAATAGAACAGAATAGAATAGAACAGAACATAACAGAATAGAACAGAATAGAACAGAATAGAATAGAATAGAATAGAATAGAATAGAACAGAATACAACAGAATACAACAGAATAAAATGGAACAGAACAGAGTAGAATAGAACAGATATTGATTTGCTATCACAAGAATACCCAATGTCTTACACCATGCTTAAAGAGACAGTACGTGTTTATGTTGACAGTATCACCGCTCACATCCTGTGATTCGTTGAGCTGAAGCTATAGCAACAACAACAGGATCTGTACCTTGGGGGAGCTGACGTTAACAGAGTCTGCGAATATGATGGACTCACTGGTACTTCCTGGAATACTCAAGGATGATGGTGTTGCATCCTGGGATTCCCTGGGAGAATTGAAAATAAAATATATACTTTATTGTCCATTTTCAAAGGAAATTGATTGATTTGCTGTTACAATAGACATAAACACACCTTCAGTCTAAGGATTTCATGGTTTTCACACTGATATTCAATTCCAAATAATGTTTTATTTTCAGTTGAGCTGCACCCAGACAGTGTTGCTCCATACCTTACCATGTACTGGAGGGGGTATAGAGGATAGTCCTCCATCTCACCATGTACTGGAGGGGGTATAGAGGATAGTCCTCCATCTTACCATGTACTGGAGGGGGTATAGAGGATAGTCCTCCATCTTACCATGTACTGGAGGGGGTATTTAGGATAGTCCTCCATCTTACCATGTACTGGAGGGGGTATTTAGGATAGTCCTCCATCTTACCATGTCATGGAGGGGGTATTTAGGATAGTCCTCCATCTTACCATGTCATGGAGGGGGTATTTAGGATAGTCCTCCATCTTACCATGTCATGGAGGGGGTATTTAGGATAGTCCTCCATCTTACCATGTACTGGAGGGGGTTAGAGGATAGTCCTCGATCTTACCATGTACTGGAGGGGGGTATAGAGGATAGTCCTCCATCTTACCAGATACTGGAAGGGGGTTAGAGAGGATAGTCCTCCATCTTACCATGTACTGGAGGGGGTATAGAGGATAGTCCTCCATCTTACCATGTACTGGAGGGGGGTTAGAGAGGATAGTCCTCCATCTTACCATGTACTGGAGGGGGGTTAGAGAGGATAGTCCTCCATCTTAGCATGTACTGGAGGGGGTTAGAGAGGATAGTCCTCCATCTAACCATGTACTGGAGGGGGGTATAGAGGATAGTCCTCCATCTTACCATGTACTGGAGCGGGGTATAGAGGATAGTCCTCCATCTTACCATGTACTGGAGGGGGGTATAGAGGATAGTCCTCCATCTTACCATGTACTAGAGGGGGTATAGAGGATAGTCCTCCATCTTACCATGTACTGGGGGGGTTAGAGGATAGTCCTCCATCTTACCATGTCATGGAGGGGGTATTTAGGATAGTCCTCCATCTTACCATGTCATGGAGGGGGTATTTAGGATAGTCCTCCATCTTACCATGTCATGGAGGGGGTATTTAGGATAGTCCTCCATCTTACCATGTACTGGAGGGGGTTAGAGGATAGACCTCAGTCTTACCATGTACTGGAGGGGGTTAGAGAGGATAGTCCTCCATCTCACCATGTACTGGAGGGGACTAGAGAGGATAGTCCACCATCTTACCATGTACTGGAGGGGGTTAGAGAGGATAGTCCTCCCTCTTACCATGTACTGGGGGGGATAGAGGATAGTCCTCCATCTTACCATGTACTGGAGGGGGGTTAGAGAGGATAGTCCTCCATCTTAGCATGTACTGGAGGGGGTTAGAGAGGATAGTCCTCCATCTCACCATGTACTGGAGGGGACCAGAGAGGATAGTCCACCATCTTACCATGTACTGGAGGGGGTAATAGAGGATAGTCCTCCCTCTTACCATGTACTGGGGGGGATAGAGGATAGTCCTCCATCTTACCATGTACTGGAGGGGGGTTAGAGAGGATAGTCCTCCATCTTAGCATGTACTGGAGGGGGTTAGAGAGGATAGTCCTCCATCTAACCATGTACTGGAGGGGGGTATTTAGGATAGTCCTCCATCTTACCATGTCATGGAGGGGGTATTTAGGATAGTCCTCCATCTTACCATGTCATGGAGGGGGTATTTAGGATAGTCCTCCATCTTACCTTGTCATGGAGGGGGTATTTAGGATAGTCCTCCATCTTACCATGTACTGGAGGGGGTTAGAGGATAGTCCTCCATCTTACCATGTACTGGAGGGGGGTATAGAGGATAGTCCTCCATCTTACCAGATACTGGAAGGGGGTTAGAGAGGATAGTCCTCCATCTTACCATTACATTTACATTTAAGTCATTTAGGAGGAGCGACTTACAAATTGGTGCATTCACCTTATGACATCCAGTGGGACAGTCACTTAACAATAGTGCATCTAAAACTTAGGGGGTGGGGTGAGAGGGATTACCCTATCTTATTCCTTAAAGTGGGGTTTCAGGTGTCTCCGAGGTGGTGATTGACTCCGCTGTCCTGGCGTCGTGAGGAGTTTGTTCCACCATCCATTTTGACTTACCATGTGGTACTGGAGGGGGTTAGAGGATAGTCCTCCATCTTACCATGTACTGGAGGGGGTTAGAGAGGATAGTCCTCCATCTTACCATGTACTGGAGGGGGTTAGAGAGGATAGTCCTCCATCTTAGCATGTACTGGAGGGGGTTAGAGAGGATAGTCCTCCATCTTACCATGTCATGGAGGGGGTATTTAGGATAGTCCTCCATCTTACCATGTCATGTCCTCCATCTTACCATGTCATGGAGGGGGGGAGGGGTATCCTCCATCTTACCATGATGGATAGGATAGTCCTCCATCTTACCATGTACTGGAGGGGTTAGGGATAGTCCTCCATCTTACCATGTCAGGAGGATATAGTCCTCCATCTTACCATGTCATGGAGGGGGTAGGATAGTCCTCCATCTTACCATGTCATGGAGGGGTATTTAGGATAGTCCTCCATCTTACCATGTACTGGAGGGGTTAGGATAGTCCTCCATCTTACCATGTACTGGAGGGGACCTCCATCTTACCATGTACTGGAGGGGGTATAGGGATAGTCCTCCATCTTACCATGTACTGGAGGGGGTTATAGAGGATAGTCCTCCATCTTACCATGTACTGGAGGGGGTAGAGAGGATAGTCCTCCATCTTACCATGTACTGGAGGGGGTTAGAGAGGATAGTCCTCCATCTTACCATGTACTGGAGGGGGTTAGAGGGATAGTCCTCCATCTTACCATGTCATGGAGGGGGTATTTAGGATAGTCCTCCATCTTACCATGTCATGGAGGGGGATATTTCTTACCATGTAGGATAGTCCTCCATCTTACCATGTCATGGAGGGGGTATTTAGGATAGTCCTCCATCTTACCATGTCATGGAGGGGGTATTTAGGATAGTCCTCCATCTTACCATGTACTGGAGGGGGTTAGAGGATAGTCCTCCATCTTACCATGTCATGGAGGGGGTATTTAGGATAGTCCTCCATCTTACCATGTCATGGAGGGGTATTTAGGATAGTCCTCCATCTTACCATGTCACTGGAGGGGTATTTAGGATAGTCCTCCATCTTACCATGTACTGGAGGGGTTAAAGGATAGTCCTCCATCTTACCATGTACTGGAGGGGGTTAGAGGATAGTCCTCCATCTTACCATGTACTCTCCATCTTACCATGTACTGGAGGGGGAGGATAGTATCTTACCATGAGGATATTTAGGATAGTCCTCCATCTTACCATGTACTGGAGGGGGGTTAGGGGTTAGAGGGATAGTCCTCCATCTTACCATGTACTGGAGGGGGTATAGAGGATAGTCCTCCATCTTACCATGTACTGGATCTTCTTACCATGTACTGGAGGGTCCTCCATCTTACCATGTATGGAGAGGATAGTCCTCCATCTTACCATGTACTGGAGGGGGGTATAGAGGATAGTCCTCCATCTTACCATGTACTGGGGGGGTTAGAGGATAGTCCTCCATCTTACCATGTCATGGAGGGGGTATTTAGGATAGTCCTCCATCTTACCATGTCATGGAGGGGGTATTTAGGATAGTCCTCCATCTTACCATGTCATGGAGGGGCTAGAGAGGGATAGTCCTCCCATCTTACCATGTACTGGAGGGGGATGATCCTCCATCTTACCATGTATTTAGGATAGTCCTCCATCTTACCATGTACTGGAGGGGTTAGAGGATAGTCCTCCATCTTACCATGTACTGGAGGGGGTTAGAGAGGATAGTCCTCCATCTTACCATGTCATGGAGGGGGTATTTAGGATAGTCCTCCATCTTACCATGTCATGGAGGGGGTATTTAGGATAGTCCTCCATCTTACCATGTACTGGAGGGGGTTAGAGGATAGTCCTCCATCTTACCATGTACTGGAGGGGGTTAGAGAGGATAGTCCTCCATCTTACCATGTACTGGAGGGGTTAGAGGATAGTCCTCCATCTTACCATGTACTGGAGGGGGTTAGAGAGGATATCTTACCTCCCTCTTACCATGTACTGGGGGGGTTAGAGGATAGTCCTCCATCTTACCATGTACTGGAGGGGGTATAGAGGATAGTCCTCCATCTTACCATGTACTGGAGGGGGGTATAGAGGATAGTCCTCCATCTTACCATGTACTGGAGGGGGTTAGAGAGGATAGTCCTCCATCTTACCATGTACTGGAGGGGGGTATAGAGGATAGTTCTCCATCTCACCATGTACTGGAGGGGGGTATAGAGGATAGTCCTCCATCTCACCATGTACTGGAGGGGGGTATAGAGGATAGTCCTCCATCATACCATGTACTGGAGGTGGTATTTAGGATAGTCCTCCATCTTACCATGTACTGGAGGGGGCTAGAGAGGATAGTCCTCCATCTTACCATGTACTGGAGGGGGTTAGATGATAGTCCTCCATCTTACCATGTACTGGAGGGGGTATTTAGGATAGTCCTCCATCTTAGCATGTACTGGAGGGGGTTAGAGGATAGTCCTCCATCTTACCATGTACTTGAGGGGTTAGAGGATAGTCCTCCATCTTACCATGTACTGGAGGGGGTATTTAGGATAGTCCTCCATCTTAGCATGTACTGGAGGGGGTTAGAAGATAGTCCTCCCTCTTACCATGTACTGGAGGGGGTTAGAGGATAGACATCCATCTCACCATGTACTGGAGGGGGTTATAGAGGATTACATTTACATTTAAGTCATTTAGCAGACGCTCTTATCCAGAGCGACTTACAAATTGGATAGTCCTCCATCTTACCATGTACTGGAGGGGGGTATAGAGGATAGTCCTCCATCTCACCATGTACTGGAGGGGGTTAGAGGATAGTCCTCCATCTCACCATGTACTGGAGGGGGTTAGACTTACCATGTACTGGAGGGGGTATAGAGGATAGTCCTCCATCTTACCATGTACTGGAGGGGGTATAGAGGATAGTCCTCCATCTTACCATGTACTGGAGGGGGTATAGAGGATAGTCCTCCATCTTACCATGTCCTCCATCTTACCATGACTGGGGGGGTATAGAGGATAGTCCTCCATCTTACCATGTACTGGAGGGGGTATAGAGGATAGTCCTCCATCTTACCATGTACTGGAGGGGGTATAGAAGATAGTCCTCCATTTTACCATGTACTGGAGGGGGTTAGAGGATAGTCCTCCATCTTACCATGTACTGGAGGGGGTATAGAGGATAGTCCTCCATCTTACCATGTACTGGAGGAGGGGTATAGAGGATAGTCCTCCATCTTACCATGTACTGGAGGGGGTAGAGGATAGTCCTCCATCTTACCATGTACTGGAGGGGGTATAGAGGAGGGGGTAGTCCTCCATCTTACCATGTACTGGAGGGGGTTAGGTAGTAGAGAGGATAGTCCTCCATCTTACCATGTACTGGAGGGGGTTAGAGGATAGTCCTCCATCTTACCATGTACTGGAGGGGGTATAGAGGATAGTCCTCCATCTTACCATGTACTGGAGGGGGTAGGGATAGTCCTCCATCTTACCATGAGGATAGTCCTCCATCTTACCATGTACTGGAGGGGGGTATAGAGGATAGTCCTCCATCTTACCATGTACTGGAGGGGGTAGAGGATAGTCCTCCATCTTACCATGTACTGGAGGGGGTATAGAGGATAGTCCTCCATCTTACCATGTACTGGAGGGGGTTAGAGGATAGTCCTCCATCTTACCATGTACTGGAGGGGGTTAGAGGATAGTCCTCCATCTTACCATGTACTGGAGGGGGTATAGAGGATAGTCCTCCATCTTACCATGTACTGGAGGGGGTTAGAGGATAGTCCTCCATCTTACCATGTACTGGAGGGGGTATAGAGGATAGTCCTCCATCTTACCATGTACTGGAGGGGGTATAGAGGATAGGTACTGGATAGTCCTCCATCTTACCATGTACTGGAGGGGGAGGATAGTCCTCCATCTTACCATGTACTGTACCATGTACTGGAGGGGGTATAGAGGATAGTCCTCCATCTTACCATGTACTGGAGGGGGTATAGAGGATAGTCCTCCATCTTACCATGTACTGGAGGGGGTATAGAGGATAGTCCTCCATCTTACCATGTACTGGAGGGGGTAGAGAGGATAGTCCTCCATCTTACCATGTACTGGAGGGGGTATAGAGGATAGTCCTCCATCTTACCATGTACTGGAGGGGGTATAGAGGATAGTCCTCCATCTTACCATGTACTGGAGGGGGTATAGAGGATAGTCCTCCATCTTACCATGTACTGGAGGGGGTATAGAGGATAGTCCTCCATCTTACCATGTACTGGAGGGGGTATAGAGGATAGTCCTCCATCTTACCATGTACTGGGTAAGGATATAGTCCTCCATCTTACCATGTAGGAGAGTCCTCCATCTTACCATGTACTGGAGGGGGGTATAGAGGATAGTCCTCCATCTTACCATGTACTGGAGGGGGTAGAGGATAGTCCTCCATCTTACCATGTACTGGAGGGGGTATAGAGGTCCTCCATAGTCCTCCATCTTACCATGTACTGGAGGGGGTTAGAGGATAGTCCTCCATCTTACCATGTACTGGAGGGGGTTAGAGGATAGTCCTCCATCTTACCATGTACTGGAGGGGGTTAGAGGATAGTCCTCCATCTTACCATGTACTGGAGGGGGTAGAGAGGATAGTCCTCCATCTTACCATGTACTGGAGGGGGGATACTGTACTGGAGGGGTTAGAGGATAGTCCTCCATCTTACCATGTACTGGAGGGGTAGAGGATAGTCCTCCATCTTACCATATACTGGGGGGGTAGAGGATAGTCCTCCATCTTACCATGTACTGGAGGGGGTATAGAGGATAGTCCTCCATCTTACCATGTACTGGAGGGGGTATAGAGGATAGTCCTCCATCTTACCATGTACTGGAGGGGGTAGAGGATAGTCCTCCATCTCACCATGTACTAGAGGGGGGTATAGAGGATAGTCCTCCATCTCACCATGTACTGGAGGGGGTTAGAGGATAGTCCTCCATCTTACCATGTACTGGAGGGGGTATAGAGGATAGTCCTCCATCTTACCATGTACTGGAGGGGGGTATAGAGGATAGTCCTCCATCTTACCATGTACTGGAGGGGGTATAGAGGATAGTCCTCCATCTTACCATGTACTGGAGGGGGGTATAGAGGATAGTCCTCCATCTCACCATGTACTGGAGGGAGGTATAGAGGATAGTCCTCCATCTTACCATGTACTGGAGGGGGTATAGAGGATAGTCCTCCATCTTACCATGTACTGGAGGGGGTATAGAGGATAGTCCTCCATCTTACCATGTACTGGAGGGGGTAGAGGATAGTCCTCCATCTCACCATGTACTAGAGGGGGGTATAGAGGATAGTCCTCCATCTCACCATGTACTGGAGGGGGTTAGAGGATAGTCCTCCATCTTACCTTGTACTGGAGGGGAGTATAGAGGATAGTCCTCCATCTTACCATGTACTGGAGGGGGTAGAGGATAGTCCTCCATCTCACCATGTACTAGAGGGGGGTATAGAGGATAGTCCTCCATCTCACCATGTACTGGAGGGGGTTAGAGGATAGTCCTCCATCTTACCTTGTACTGGAGGGGAGTATAGAGGATAGTCCTCCATCTTACCATGTACTGGAGGGGGGTAGAGGATAGTCCTCCATCTTACCTTGTCCTGGAGGGGGTTAGAGGATAGTCCTCCATCTTACCATGTACTGGAGGGGGTATAGAGGATAGTCCTCCATCTCACCATGTAATGGAGGGGGTAGAGGATAGTCCTCCATCTCACCATGTACTGGAGGGGGGTAGAGGATAGTCCTCCATCTTACCTTGTCCTGGAGGGGGGTTAGAGAGGATAGTCCTCCCTCTTACCATGTACTGGAGGGGGGTATAGAGGATAGTCCTCCATCTTACCATGTACTGGAGGGGGGTAGAGGATAGTCCTCCATCTTACCTTGTCCTGGAGGGGTTAGAGGATAGTCCTCCATCTTACCATGTACTGGAGGGGGTATAGAGGATAGTCCTCCATCTTACCATGTACTGGAGGGGGGTAGAGGATAGTCCTCCATCTTACCTTGTCCTGGAGGGGGTTAGAGGATAGTCCTCCATCTTACCATGTACTGGAGGGGGTATAGAGGATAGTTCTCCATCTCACCATGTACTGGAGGGGGGTAGAGGATAGTCCTCCATCTTACCTTGTCCTGGAGGGGGGTATAGAGGATAGTCCTCCCTCTTCTGAAACTGTTGATCTGCAAGACACCTATAAACCACAACATAGAGATAAAGAACACAGTCAACAGAGACAGACAGACACTTGTCTACTTTACATTGTAGAGAAATATAAACATGTGAAACTAGGAGAGGCTATTTTCAGGAAAGGCTGTTGGCCCGAGGGATGAACGTTAATGTCCCGGGGCCCGAGGGGAAATTTGTCTTAGGCCGGGATTCAATCCGATCGCGCTTTGTCAGCTAGGCACCTTTTAAAAGGCAATGTTTCCGTGTTTCACATTTAAAGTAACGCTGCGTATGTCAGTTTAATCGGGCGTAAGCGCGCTGTAACACACATCTACAGCCGATCGGATTGAATCTGGGCCTGCTGTTAATAACCAGTGTACTGATGACTGTAAACGTCTACCTGGCTGTTCCAGTCAGACTGTTCTTGAAGAGCAGACCATGCTAACTGAGCAGCTTGTTGTTTGGCCTGTTTGGCTGTCTTACCCAAACCATTTGGGTATTCTCTCTGGTCAATCAATACTTTATAAACGAATCTGTGTGGGGACAAAATAGGTCATATTTTTTTCAGTGACATTGAATGACAGTTGGGATGTGATCTTCTCATAGTGTCTGTAGACTCACTGAGGGTCGTGTGACGGTCCGCTCTTCTCCACCAGTTTAAAGTCAAGAAACCGTTTGGTTTTCTGACAGTAGTGGTTGAGTATACCTATGAAGTTGGTCTCTGTTGTAATGAAGCTGTATCGTTCTGGAACATTCTGTTCTGGGCTCATGTTCATGTGTTCAACCTTCTCACTGGAAGACATCAAGAAATCAAAACACAATGTTTATGCTAGGCTGCTAATTACGTGACAGATATGCTTCAATAACAGACGACTACAGCTACGGAGGAGTACAGACGACTACAGCTACGGAGGAGTACAGACGACTACAGCTACGGAGGAGTACAGACGACTACAGCTACGGAGGAGTACAGACGACTACAGCTACGGAGGAGTACAGACGACTACAGCTACGGAGGAGTACAGACAACTACAGCTACGGAGGAGTACAGACGACTACAGCTACGGAGGAGTACAGACGACTACAGCTACGGAGGAGTACAGACGACTACAGCTACGGAGGAGTACAGACGACTACAGCTACGGAGGAGTACAGACGACTACAGCAGATTACAGACGACTACAGCTACGGAGGAGTACAGACGACTACAGCAGAGTACAGACGACTACAGCAGAGCACAGACGACTACAGCTACGGAGGAGTACAGACGACTACAGCTACGGAGGAGTACAGACGACTACAGCAGAGCACAGACGACTACAGCTACGGAGGAGCACAGATGACTACAGCTACGGAGGAGCACAGACGACTACAGCTACGGAGGAGCACAGACGACTACAGCTACGGAGGAGCACAGACGACTACAGCTACGGAGGAGCACAGATGACTACAGCTATGGAGGAGCACAGACGACTACAGCTACGGAGGAGCACAGACGACTACAGCTACGGAGGAGCACAGACGACTACAGCTACGGAGGAGCACAGACGACTACAGCTACGGAGGAGTACAGACGACTACAGCTACGGAGGAGTAAAGACGACTACAGCTACGGAGGAGCACAGACGACTACAGCTACGGAGGAGCACAGACGACTACAGCTACGGAGGAGTACAGACGACTACAGCTACGGAGGAGTAAAGACGACTACAGCTACGGAGGAGTACAGACGACTACAGCTACGGAGGAGCACAGACGACTACAGCTACGGAGGAGCACAGACGACTACAGCTACGGAGGAGTACAGACGACTACAGCTACGGAGGAGTACAGACGACTACAGCTACGGAGGAGTACAGACGACTACAGCTACGGAGGAGTACAGACGACTACAGCAGATTACAGACGACTACAGCTACGGAGGAGTACAGACGACTACAGCAGAGTACAGACGACTACAGCAGAGTACAGACGACTACAGCTACGGAGGAGTACAGACGACTACAGCTACGGAGGAGTACAGACGACTACAGCTACGGAGGAGTACTTGGTAATATATGCACTGGAGATTCAGAGAACAATAAAATAGAGAAATGTTTTGTCTTACCTGAGGACCACAACCTTTGGATTTAATTCCTCCTTGTGTTTTCCAGTGGTGCCATTGCAGTTTTCATCTGCATTCTTGAAAATAAAACATTGTTAACTTCCCCACTATTGTTAAATACCATTTAGATTATCCTTCCATGAGATATAGTGTGTCTACGATGTGGCCTAATAACCCTTACCCCTGTAGTCTGACTACGGCCACATAACTCCAGATAGACCTGCATTGCTGCTTCCTCCTTAGCCTCCTTCTTCGTGTTCCCAAAGCCCTCTGGGTATTCTTTCTCACCTACCACATACCTACAGCATCTGACATAGAACACACACACACCTTTAGTTTTGGATAAGACCCTTCGCAACGGCAATAGTAAGTGAATAACTTTAGAGTACTGTATGAAGTGTTACTGTGAGGTGTTGTTGGGTCCAACACGCGTTTCCTCCAAAGCCTTTAGAGACAGCTTGTTCTTCTGGCTGTGTTCATTCAGCCAGCACACGTAGTTGGGCTGGGAGATAACTGCTCGGACAGGAGGGGCTGGAGACGGAGCCGGTGACGGAGAACATGAAACCGACTGTTGAAAAACATTACGCAGGCCGTCAGGTCTCAAACTGTATGTTTGATGTTCCCACAAGTCAATATATTCTGTAACTAAACATTCCATACGATAGTACGGTCTGTGTCAATCAAAATATCCCCTGGGACTGTATTTCAGAGGAGGAGTGCTGAGTTAGATTCAGTTCAGCCTCTTACATCACAATTAATAATGTGATATAGACAGAGGGACCTGATCCTAGATCAGCACTCTGCGATGCTTGATACATATGGCCCTGGTCAACGCCTGTTACCATCAGTAGAATAAAAAGAAAAGGCTGTTCTTACTGCATCCTTCTGCTCTGTCGTCTCCATCATGCCAGCCAGAGCATGTTTATCCTTCTGCTCTGTCGTCTCCATCATGCCAGCCAGAGCATGTTTATCCTTCTGCTCTGTCGTCTCCATCATGCCAGCCAGAGCATGTTTATCCTTCTGCTCTGTCGTCTCCATCATGCCAGCCAGAGCATGTTTATCCTTCTGCTCTGTCATGCCAGCCAGAGCATGTTTATCCTTCTGCTCTGTCGTCTCCATCATGCCAGCCAGAGCATGTTTATCCTTCTGCTCTGTCGTCTCCATCATGCCAGCCAGAGCATGTTTAGCAGCATTCTGTTTGGCCTCTTTCTTGTTCTTCCCAACCCCGTTAGGATAGGCATGGCCTTTAATCACCACCCTCAGAGTGAAGCTGGGGGAAAAGGGGAATGTTTAAGGCAATAATTAATGAATAAATGACTGAATGAGTTAATTAAATGAATGAATTATTTCATGATTACAGTACAGACTACATTTTAGTCATTTAGCAGATGCTCTTACACAAAACAACTACAGTAGGTGAGACCATCTTAAGTTAACTAGGTGGGACCATCTTAAGGTAACTAGGTGAGACCATCTTAAGGTAACTAGGTGGGACCATCTTAAGGTAACTAGGTGGAACCATCTTAAGGTAACTAGGTGAGACCTACTTAAGGTAACTAGGTGAGACCACCTTCAGGTAAGTAGGTGGGACCATCTTCAGGTAACTAGGTGGGACCATCTTAAGGTAACTAGGTGGGACCATCTTAAGGTAACTAGGTGGGACCATCTTAAGGTAACTAAGTGGGACCATCTTAAGGTAACTAAGTTGGACCATCTGTCCACGTCTGTGAGGTCCTTCAGCGTCTCCTGGAGAACCAGCTTTTCTTTAAAGCGGAGAAGTGTGAATTCCATCGCTCCACCATCTCCTTCCTAGGATACGTCATCGCTGCTGGACATATACAGATGGATCCAGACAGGGTGAGAGCGATGGTGGATTGGCCTCAACCCGCATCCAGAATGCAGCTGCAACTTTTTCTGGGATTTGCCTACCGCCGCTTCATCTGAGGTTACAGCACCCTGGCTTCCCCTCTCAGCACTCACCGCTCCCAAGGTTCCTTTCACGATTCACTACAGCCCCCACCTTAATCAATCCGGAACTGTCCAGTCAGTTCATGGTGGAGGTCGACGACTCGAATGACTCGGAGTGGGGGCCGTCCTGGCCCAGCGTTCTACCCAGGACCAAAAGCTGCACCCCTGTGCTTTTCTCTCCCATCATCGTACCCCTGCTATGATGTGGGTAATCGAGTACTCCTTGTCGTCAATATGGCATTGGAGGAGTGGAGGCACTGGTTGGAGGGGGCGGAACACCCATTCTTATTGTGAACTGACCATAAGAACCTGGAATATCTCCGCACCTCCAAGCGCCTCAACTCTAGGCAGGTTCGTTGGGCCCTGTTATTCACCCGTTTCAATTTCACTCTCTCCTACCGCCCGGCGTCCAAGAATGTGAAACCTGACGCACTCTCAAATTTGTATAGCCATGCTGCTACTCCATCTGACCCCGAGACCATCCTCCCTACTTCCTGTCCAACGGCTGCAGTCGTCTGGGGTATAGAGAGCCTGGTCTGTAAGGTGCAGCAGAACCCGATAGGGGATCTGGCTAACCGGATGTTTGTCCCAGACTCTGCCCGTTCTCCGGTCCTGGAATGGGCACATACATTAGAATCATCTTTAGCAGCGATTACAGCTCTAATCGAGTCTGTCTCGGTAAATCTCTAAGTGCGTTACACACCTGGATTGAGCAAACTTTGCCCATTATTCTTTTCAAAATTCTTCAAGCTCTGTCACATTGGTTGTTGATCATGGCTAGACAACCATTTTCAGGTCTTGTCATAGATTTTCAAGCAGATTTAGGTCAAAACTGTAACTTCCTTCTTTCCACTCTGTCATTTAGGTTAATATTGTGGAGTAACTACAATGTTGTTGATCCATCCTCAGTTTCCTCCTATCACAGCCATTAAACTCTGTCATTTAGGTTAATATTGTGGAGTAACTACAATGTTGTTGATCCATCCTCAGTGTTCTCATATCACAGCCATTAAACTCTGTTATTTAGGTTAATATTGTGGAGTAACTACAATGTTGTTGATCCATCCTCAGTTTCCTCCTATCACAGCCATTAAACTCTAACTGTTTTACAGTCACCATTGGTCTCATGGTGAAATCTCTGAGCAGTTTCCTTCCTCTCCGGCAACTGAGTTAGGAAGGACGTCTGTATCTTTGTAGTGACTGGGTGTATTGATACACCAGTGTAATTAATAACTTCACCGTGACCAAAGGGAGATTCAATGTCTTTGGAAAACATTATTGGTCTTTGTGGTTGAATCTGTGTTTGAAATTCACTGCTTGTCTGAGGAACCTTGTCTGAGGAACCTTGTCTGGGGAACCTTACAGATAATTGTATGTTTTGGGGTACAGAGATGAGGTAGTCATGAAACATTATTGTTAAACACTATTATAGAACTATTAGTCCATGCTATTAGTCCTATTTATTATAGTATAGCACCATTAGTCCATGCTATTAGTCCTATTTATTATATTATAGCTCTATTAGTCCATGCTATTAGTCCTATTTATTATATTATAGCACTATTAGTCCATGCTATTAGTCCTATTTATTATATTATAGCTCTATTAGTCCATGCTATTAGTCCTATTTATTATATTATAGCACTATTAGTCCATGCTATTAGTCCTATTTATTATATTATAGCTCTATTAGTCCATGCTATTAGTCCTATTTATTATATTATAGCACTATTAGTCCATGCTATTAGTCCTATTTATTATATTATAGCACTATTATTCCATGCTATTAGTCCTATTTATTATATTATAGCACTATTAGTCCATGCTATTAGTCCTATTTATTATATTATAGCACTATTAGTCCATGCTATTAGTCCTATTTATTATATTATAGCGCTATTAGTCCTATTTATTATATTATAGCACTATTAGTCCATGCTATTAGTCCTATTTATTATATTATAGCACTATTAGTCCATGCTATTAGTCCTATTTATTATATTATAGCACTATTAGTCCATGCTATTAGTCCTATTTATTATATTATAGCACTATTAGTCCATGCTATTAGTCCTATTTATTATATTATAGCACTATTAGTCCATGCTATTAGTCCTATTTATTATATTATAGCACTATTAGTCCATGCTATTAGTCCTATTTATTATATTATATGCTATTAGCTATTAGTCCATGCTATTAGTCCTATTTATTATATTATAGCACTATTAGTCCATGCTATTAGTCCTATTTATTATATTATAGCTCTATTAGTCCATGCTATTAGTCCTATTTATTATATTATAGCACTATTAGTCCATGCTATTAGTCCTATTTATTATATTATAGCACTATTAGTCCATGCTATTAGTCCTATTTATTATATTATAGCACTATTAGTCCATGCTATTAGTCCTATTTATTATATTATAGCACTATTAGTCCATGCTATTAGTCCTATTTATTATATTATAGCACTATTAGTCCATGCTATTAGTCCTATTTATTATATTATAGCACTATTAGTCCATGCTATTAGTCCTATTTATTATATTATAGCACTATTAGTCCATGCTATTAGTCCTATTTATTATATTATAGAGCTATTAGTCCATGCTATTAGTCCTATTTATTATATTATAGCACTATTAGTCCATGCTATTAGTCCTATTTATTATATTATAGCACTATTAGTCCATGCTATTAGTCCTATTTATTATATTATAGCTCTATTAGTCCATGCTATTAGTCCTATTTATTATATTATTATTAGTCCATGCTATTAGTCCTATTTATTATATTATAGCACTCCATGCTATTAGTCCTATTTATTATATTATAGCACTATTAGTCCATGCTATTAGTCCTATTTATTATATTATAGCACTATTAGTCCATGCTATTAGTCCTATTTATTATATTATAGCACTATTAGTCCATGCTATTAGTCCTATTTATTATATTATAGAGCTATTAGTCCATGCTATTAGTCCTATTTATTATATTATAGCACTATTAGTCCATGCTATTAGTCCTATTTATTATATTATAGAGCTATTAGTCCATGCTATTAGTCCTATTTATTATATTATAGCACTATTAGTCCATGCTATTAGTCCTATTTATTATATTATAGCACTATTAGTCCATGCTATTAGTCCTATTTATTATATTATAGCACTATTAGTCCATGCTATTAGTCCTATTTATTATATTATAGCACTATTAGTCCATGCTATTAGTCCTATTTATTATATTATAGCTATTAGTCCATGCTATTAGTCCTATTTATTATATTATAGCACTATTAGTCCATGCTATTAGTCCTATTTATTATATTATAGCACTATTAGTCCATGCTATTAGTCCTATTTATTATATTATAGCACTATTAGTCCATGCTATTAGTCCTATTTATTATATTATAGCACTATTAGTCCATGCTATTAGTCCTATTTATTATATTATAGCACTATTAGTCCATGCTATTAGTCCTATTTATTATATTATAGCTACTATTAGTCCATGCTATTAGTCCTATTTATTATATTATAGCACTATTAGTCCATGCTATTAGTCCTATTTATTATATTATAGCACTATTAGTCCATGCTATTAGTCCTATTTATTATATTATAGCACTATTAGTCCATGCTATTAGTCCTATTTATTATATTATAGCACTATTAGTCCATGCTATTAGTCCTATTTATTATATTATAGCACTATTAGTCCATGCTATTAGTCCTATTTATTATATTATAGCACTATTAGTCCATGCTATTAGTCCTATTTATTATATTATAGCACTATTAGTCCATGCTATTAGTCCTATTTATTATATTATAGCTCTATTAGTCCATGCTATTAGTCCTATTTATTATATTATAGCACTATTAGTCCATGCTATTAGTCCTATTTATTATATTATAGCACTATTAGTCCATGCTATTAGTCCTATTTATTATATTATAGCACTATTAGTCCATGCTATTAGTCCTATTTATTATATTATAGCACTATTAGTCCATGCTATTAGTCCTATTTATTATATTATAGCACTATTAGTCCATGCTATTAGTCCTATTTATTATATTATAGCACTATTAGTCCATGCTATTAGTCCTATTTATTATATTATAGCACTATTAGTCCATGCTATTAGTCCTATTTATTATATTATAGCACTATTAGTCCATGCTATTAGTCCTATTTATTATATTATAGCACTATTAGTCCATGCTATTAGTCCTATTTATTATATTATAGCACTATTAGTCCATGCTATTAGTCCTATTTATTATATTATAGCTCTATTAGTCCATGCTATTAGTCCTATTTATTATATTATAGCACTATTAGTCCATGCTATTAGTCCTATTTATTATATTATAGCACTATTAGTCCATGCTATTAGTCCTATTTATTATATTATAGCACTATTAGTCCATGCTATTAGTCCTATTTATTATATTATAGCACTATTAGTCCATGCTATTAGTCCTATTTATTATATTATAGCACTATTAGTCCATGCTATTAGTCCTATTTATTATATTATAGCTCTATTAGTCCATGCTATTAGTCCTATTTATTATATTATAGCACTATTAGTCCATGGAGCTTATTATGTGACAAGTTCTACTCCTATTTATTTTGTGATTTGTTAAGCAAAGTTGTTCTATTTAGGATTACCATAACAAAAGGAGTTGAATACTTATTGACTAAAGACATTTCAGTTTTTCATTTTTAATTCATTTGTAAAAATTTCAAAAAACATAATTCCATTTTTTTTACTTTATGGGGTATTGTGTATGGCGAAGTGATAAACAACCTCTATTGAATCCATTTTAATGTCAGGCTGTAACAAAACAAGTCTAGAGGTGTG
The DNA here is from genome assembly GCF_021184085.1 of Oncorhynchus gorbuscha. Taxonomy (NCBI): domain Eukaryota; kingdom Metazoa; phylum Chordata; class Actinopteri; order Salmoniformes; family Salmonidae; genus Oncorhynchus; species Oncorhynchus gorbuscha. Next base: position 2,785,647 of record NC_060183.1, read on the forward strand.
ACTACTCTCTGAAGGCAATGCAGCTCTGCCAGTTGAATAGACTTACGTTTTCATGTGATCCGGTCCTTCTGTTCTAACCTCCTCAAACTTGATGTCAGAGATCTGACGTTGTCTCTGAGCATACTCGCACAGTATGGAGATATAGTTTGTGGAATCCATTGCTTAAAATGTTGTTGAATCTGTAAGAAATAGCAGGGGAAGAAAAAACAAAGGAATATCAAATCAAGACAACAATTATTTCAAATTATGAATGATACACAGTAACAAAGCTGGGGCCTGGATTGTTTTGTGCGCATAATCAATAAGCGTAAGTTAGCTAATAAATTGATATGCAACCATTATTAAGGACACAAGCTCCTTATCAAAGGTGAGAGCGACCATGGCTGATAGTGTTTATTTGGCCTTTATTTAACTAGGCAAGTCAGTTAAGAACAAATTCTTATTTTCAATGACAGCCTAGGAACAGTGGGTTAACTGCCTGTTCAGGGGCAGAATGACAGATTTGTACCTTGTCAGCTCTGGGGTTTGAACTTGCAACCTTCCGGTTACTAGTCCAACGCTCTAACCACTAGGCTACCCTGCCACCCCATGGAGGTCTCTCCTTCCGGTTAGTTCAATTGGCAAACAATAAATAAACATTCTGCAACAATGCTCAAAGTCATAACATAGTGCTAATATCGTTTTCATAACTTCAGGGCCGTCCACACCAAGAACGAGAACTATAACTTCAGGGCCGTCCACACCAAGAACGAGAACTATAACTTCAGGGCCGTCCACACCAAGAACGAGAACTATAACTTCAGGGCCGTCCACACCAAGAACGAGAACTATAACTTCAGGGCCGTCCACACCAAGAACGAGAACTATAACTTCAGGGCCGTCCACACCAACAAAGAGAACTATAACTTCAGGACCGTCCACACCAACAAAGAGAACTATAACTTCAGGGCCGTCCACACCAAGAACGAGAAATATAACTTCAGGGCCGTCCACACCAACAAAGAGAACTATAACTTCAGGACCGTCCACACCAACAAAGAGAACTATAACTTCAGGACCGTCCACACCAAGAACGAGAACTATAACTTCAGGGCCGTCCACACCAACAAAGAGAACTATAACTTCAGGGCCGTCCACACCAAGAACGAGAACTATAACTTCAGGGCCGTCCACACCAAGAACTATAACTTCAGGGCCGTCCACACCAAGAACGAGAACTATAACTTCAGGGTCGTCCACACCAAGAACGAGAACTATAACTTCAGGGCCGTCCACACCAAGAACGAGAACTATAACTTCAGGGCCGTCCACACCAAGAACGAGAACTATAACTTCAGGGCCGTCCACACCAAGAACGAGAACTGTAACTTCAGGGCCGTCCACACCAACAAAGAGAACTATAACTTCAGGGCCGTCCACACCAACAAAGAGAACTATAACTTCAGGGCCTTCCACACCAAGAATGAGAACTATAACTTCAGGGCCGTCCACACCAAGAACGAGAACTATAACTTCAGGGCCGTCCACACCAACAAAGAGAACTATAACTTCAGGGCCGTCCACACCAACAAAGAGAACTATAACTTCAGGGCCGTCCACACCAAGAACGAGAACTATAACTTCAGGGCCGTCCACACCAAGAACGAGAACTATAACTTCAGGGCCGTCCACACCAAGAACGAGAACTATAACTTCAGGGCCGTCCACACCAAGAACGAGAACTATAACTTCAGGGCCGTCCACACCAAGAACGAGAACTATAACTTCAGGGCCGTCCACACCAACAAAGAGAACTATAACTTCAGGGCCGTCCACACCAAGAACGAGAACTATAACTTCAGGGCCGTCCACACCAAGAACGAGAAATATAACTTCAGGGCCGTCCACACCAAGAACTATAACTTCAGGGCCGTCCACACCAAGAAATATAACTTCAGGGCCGTCCACACCAAGAACGAGAACTATAACTTCAGGGCCGTCCACACCAAGAACGAGAACTATAACTTCAGGGCCGTCCACACCAAGAAAGAGAACTATAACTTCAGGGCCGTCCACACCAACAAAGAGAACTATAACGATATAGATATTTTGGATCGTTCTAATTCAAGTGAACAGGAGCGTTCACACTACAACTATAACCACAAAAAGACTGAAGAACGATAACCAGAGCAATCGTTTGGATTACTTCCTGTCCCTTCCAATTAGAAACCATTGACAACCAGTAGTGTAGTGCAGGGTATACCCACTTATTTTTCACTGGGCATTGCGTATACTCACTTCTTAATCCCCATGATGCGTATCAAAATCATGTACTGGGGTTATACACCGTATCAATTAATAAGGCTGATGGAATAGATCAGAATGTTTAGCTTAGAATGCTGATAAACCAGTATTTCTTCACATTTTAAGAGCAGCAATGTGCAGACGACGGTAGGCCTATCCTCAAAATGTTCCAAAATGCAATTAGCGGAAAATACAGTTCTAAAATGCACACGGCAGTTTCATGGACAGAGATGGACTAATACGACTAGGATAATGCAGTTTCATGGACAGAGATGGACTAATACGACTAGGATAATGCAGTTTCATGGACAGAGATGGACTAATACGACTAGGATAATGCAGTTTCATGGACAGAGATGGACTAATACGACTAGGATAATGCAGTTTCATGGACAGAGATGGACTAATACTAGGATAATGCAGTTTCAGGATAATGCAGTTTTTCATGGACAGAGATGGACTAATACGACTAGGATAATGCAGTTTCATGGACAGAGATGGACTAATACGACTAGGATAATGCAGTTTCATAATGCAGTTTCATGGACAGAGATGGACTAATACGACTAGGATAATGCAGTGGACTTCATGGATAATGCAGAGATGGACTAATACGACTAGGATAATGCAGTTTCATGGACAGAGATGGACTAATACGACTAGGATAATGCAGTTTCATGGACAGAGATGGACTAATACGACTAGGATAATGCAGTTTCATGGACAGAGATGGACTAATACGACTAGGATAATGCAGTTTCATGGACAGAGATGGACTAATACGACTAGGATAATGCAGTTTCATGGACAGAGATGGACTTTCAAGATGGACGACTAGGATAATGCAGTTTCATGGACAGAGATGGACTAATATGACTAGGATAATGCAGTTTCATGGACAGAGATGGACTAATATGACTAGGATAATGCAGTTTCATGGACAGAGATGGACTAATACGACTAGGATAATGCAGTTTCATGGACAGAGATGGACTAATACGACTAGGATAATGCAGTTTCATGGACAGAGATGGACTATGGACAGAGATGGACTAATACGACTAGGATAATTTCTGGACTAATACGACTAGGATAATGCAGTTTCATGGACAGAGATGGACTAATACGACTAGGATAATGCATGGACAGAGATGGACTAATACGACTAGGATAATGCAGTTTCATGGACAGAGATGGACTAATACCTAGGATAATGCAGTTTCATGGACAGAGATGGACTAATACGACTAGGATAATGCAGTTTCATGGACAGAGATGGACTAATACGACTAGGATAATGCAGTTTCATGGACAGAGATGGACTAATACGACTAGGATAATGCAGTTTCATGGACAGAGATGGACTAATACGACTAGGATAATGCAGTTTCATGGACAGAGATGGACTAATACGACTAGGATAATGCAGTTTCATGGACAGAGATGGACTAATACGACTAGGATAATGCAGTTTCATGGACAGAGATGGACTAATACGACTAGGATAATGCAGTTTCATGGACAGAGATGGACTAATACGACTAGGATAATGCAGTTTCATGGACAGAGATGGACTAATACGACTAGGATAATGCAGTTTCATGGACAGAGATAATGCAGGATAATGCAGTTTCATGGACAGAGATGGACTAATACGACTAGGATAATGCAGTTTCATGGACAGAGATGGACTAATACGACTAGGATAATGCAGTTTCATGGACAGAGATGGACTAATACGACTAGGATAATGCAGTTTCATGGACAGAGATGGACTAATACGACTAGGATAATGCAGTTTCATGGACAGAGATGGACTAATACGACTAGGATAATGCAGTTTCATGGACAGAGATGGACTAATACGACTAGGATAATGCAGTTTCATGGACAGAGATGGACTAATACGACTAGGATAATGCAGTTTCATGGACAGAGATGGACTAATACGACTAGGATAATGCAGTTTCATGGACAGAGATGGACTAATACGACTAGGATAATGCAGTTTCATGGACAGAGATGGACTAATCAGACGACTAGGATAATGCAGTTTCATGGACAGAGATGGACTAATACGACTAGGATAATGCAGTTTCATGGACAGAGATGGACTAATACGACTAGGATAATGCAGTTTCATGGACAGAGATGGACTAATACGACTAGGATAATGCAGTTTCATGGACAGAGATGGACTAATCTTACGACTAGGATAATGCAGTTTCATGGACAGAGATGGACTAATACGACTAGGATAATGCAGTTTCATGGACAGAGATGGAATACGACTAGGATAATGCAGTTTCATGGACAGAGATGGACTAATACGACTAGGATAATGCAGTTTCATGGACAGAGATGGACTAATACGACTAGGATAATGCAGTTTCATGGACAGAGATGGACTAATACGACTAGGATAATGCAGTTTCACGGACAGATATTGACTAATACGACTAGGATAATGCAGTTTCATGGACAGAGATGGACTAATACGACTAGGATAATGCAGTTTCACGGACAGAGATGGACTAATACGACTAGGATAATGCAGTTTCATGGACAGAGATGGACTAATACGACTAGGATAATGTAGTTTCATGGACAGAGATGGACTAATATGACTAGGATAATGCAGTTTCATGGACAGAGATGGACTAATACGACTAAGATAATGCAGTTTCATGGACAGAGATGGACTAAAACGACTAGGATAATGCAGTTTTATGGACAGAGATGGACGTATCCCTTAGAAATGTAGAAAGAGGGGAGATCTAAAGATGCAACAACTATCACTGTTTGCTAATATGACTAGGATAATGCCTTTGGCTGCTAGACATGAAAGGAAATGGAAACCAATAGAAAAAGGAAAACGCATTTGAGGACTTCTTTATAAAATAATAGCCTCCATTTTTCGGTGTTTTTAGGCTATATGCTACTTTAAAGCAAGGTAAGACATGCCTTATTATATTATTAATGTCAATATGCCTTGTCAATTGCTGTTTTGGTTAGTGATTATTGTCTTATTGTCAGGCGTGTGCGTACTGGTAGAGAAGTCAGGTGCAGGAGAGCAGAGAGTTGTGAACAGGCGCAGACTTTATTTAGGATCAAAACAACAGACGGACGCAACAGCGTCAAACCTCCAGCCAATTGGCAAAAGTGCAAAGCGCGCAAAACAGTCACAAAAGCTTTATGTTTAACAAAAAAACATACTTCGTGAATCAACTCGGATAATAGAAAACCAGCCTGGCGCGTTACATAAAACACGTAACAAAAACAATTCCACACAAGGACATGGGGGGGAACATAGGAATATATATATACAACGTGATTAGGGAATATAAACCAGCTGTGCGGGGAACAAGACAAAACAAATGGAACAATAAAAATGGAGCGACGATGGCTAGAAGGCCGGTGACGTCGACCGCCGAAAGAAACAAGGAGAGGGGACGACTTTGGCTGAAGTCGTGACACTTATTTCAATGTAGAGCCTCCAGCTCAACATGCCTCAGCTAACCCTCTTGTTCCAGCTCCCACACATTTGGTGACCTCACCTGGTTTAATTGATGTCTCTAGAGACAATAGCTCTCTCATCGTCACTCAATGCCTAGGTTTACCTCAACTGTATTCACATCCTACCATTCCTTTGTCTGTACATTATGCATTGAATATATTCTACCGCGCCCAGAAACCTGCTCCTTTAACTCTCTGTCCTGAACGTACTAGACAACCAGTTCTTATAGCCTTTATCCGTACCCTTATCCTACTCCTCCTCTGATGTATAGGTTAATCCAGGCCCTGCAGTGCCTAGCTCCACTCCTATTCCCCAGGTGCTCTCATTTGTTGACTTCTGTAACCGTAAAAGCCTTGGTTTCATGCATGTTAACATTAGAAGCCTCCTCCCTAAGTTTGTCTTATTCACTGCTTTAGCACACTCTGCCAACCTGGATGTCCTAGCTGTGTCTGAATCCTGGCTTGGGAAGGCCATCAAAAACCCTGAAATTTTCATCCCTAACTATAACATTTTCCGACAAGATAGAACTGTCATAGCGGAGTTGCAATCTACTGCAGAGATAGCCTGCAGAGTAGCCTGCAGAGTTCTGTCTTACTATCCAGGTCTGTGCCCAAACAATTTGAACTTCTACTTTTGAAAATCCACCTTTCCAGAAACAAGTCTCTCACTGTTGCCGCTTGCTATAGACCATCTTCTGCCCCCAGCTGTGCCCTGGACACCATATGTGTCCAGGGCACAGCTGGGGGCAGAAGATGGTCTATAGGGCACAGTAGAAGTTCAAATTGGTCCTTCTGTAGCTCAGTTGGTAGAGCATGGCGCTTGTAACGCCAGGGTAGTGGGTTCGATCCCCGGGACCACCCATACGTAGAATGTATGCACACATGACTGTAAGTCGCTTTGGATAAAAGCGTCTGCTAAATGGCATATATTATTATTATTATATTATTATTATTATATTATTATTATTATTATTATTATTATTATATTATTATTATTATTATTATTATTATTATTATTATATGTGAATTGATTGCCCCCCATCTATCTTCAGAGCTCGTGCTGCTAGGTGACCTAAACTGGGACATGCTTAACACCCCGGCCATCCTACAATCTAAGCTTGATGCCCTCAATCTCACACAAATGATCAATGAACATACCAGGTACAACCCCAAATCCGTAAACACAGGCACCCTCATAGATATCATCCTAACCTGCCTTTAAAATATACTGCTGTCTTCAACCAGGATCTCAGTGATCACTGCCTCATTGCCTGCGTCCGTAATGGGTCTGCTACCAAATACTAATTGAGTGTATGTAAACTTCTGACCCCTGGGAATGTGATGAAAGAAATTAAATATTAAATAAATCATTCTCTCTACTATTATTCTGACATTTCAAATTCTAAAAATAAAGTGGTGATCCTAAATGACCTAAGACAGGGAATTTTTTACTAGAATTACATGTCAGGAATTGTGAAAAACTGAGTTTAAATGTATTTGGTTAAGGTGTATGTAAACTTCCGACTTCAACTTTCGACTCTGTCAATCACCATATTCTTATCGGCAGACTCAGTAGCCTCGGTTTTTCGGATGACTGCCTTGCCTGGTTCACCAATTACTTTGCAGACAGAGTTCAGTGTGTCAAATCGGAGGGCATGCTGTCCGGTCCTCTGGCAGTCTCTATGGGGGTGCCACAGGGTTCAATTCTCGGGCCGACTCTTTTCTCTGTATATATCAATGATGTTGCTCTTGCTGCGGGCGATTCCCTGATCCACCTCTACGCAGACGACACCATTCTATATACTTTCGGCCCGTCATTGGACACTGTGCTATCTAACCTCCAAACGAGCTTCAATGCCATACAACACTCCTTCCGTGGTTTCCAACTGCTCTTAAACGCTAGTAAAACCAAATTCATGCTTTTCAACCGATCGCTGCCTGCACCCGCATGCCCGACTAGCATCACCACCCTGGATGGTTCCGACCTTGAATATGTGAACATCTATAAGTACCTAGGTGTCTGGCTAGACTGCAAACTCTCCTTCCATACTCATATCAAACATCTCCAATCGAAAATCAAATCAAGTCGGCTTTCTATTCCGCAACAAAGCCTCCTTCACTCATGCCGCCAAGCTTACCCTAGTAAAACTGACTATCCTACCGATCCTCGACTTTGGCGATGTCATCTACAAAATTGCTTCCAACACTCTACTCAGCAAACTGGATGCAGTTTATCACAGTGCCATCCGTTTTGTCACTAAAGCACCTTATACCACCCACCACTGCGACTTGTATGCTCTAGTCGGCTGGCCCTCGCCACATATTCGTCGCCAGACCCACTGGCTCCAGGTCATCTACAAGTCCATGCTAGGTAAAGCTCCGCCTTATCTCAGTTCACTGCTCACGATGGCAACACCCATCCGTAGCACGCGCTCCAGCAGGTGTATCTCACTGATCATCCCTAAAGCCAACACCTCATTCGACCGCCTTTCGTTCCAGTACTCTGCTGCCTGTGACTGGAACGAATTGCAAAAATCGCTGAAGTTGGAGACTTTTATCTCCCTCACCAACTTCAAACATCAGCTATCTGAGCAGCTAACCGATCGCTGCAGCTGTACATAGTCTATTGGTAAATAGCCCACCCATTTTCACCTACCTCATCCCCATACTGTTTTTATTTATTTACTTTTCTGCTCTTTTGCACACCAATATCTCTACCTGTACATGACCATCTGATCATTTATCACTCCAGTGTTAATCTGCAAAATTGTAATTATTCGCCTACCTCCTCATGTCTTTTGCACACATTGTATATAGACTCCCCTTTTTTTCTACTGTGTTATTGACTTGTTAATTGTTTACTCCATCTGTGTTGTCTGTTCACACTGCTATGCTTTATCTTGGCCAGGTCGCAGTTGCAAATGAGAACTTGTTCTCAACTAGCCTACCTGGTTAAATAAAGGTGTTCTCAACTAGCCTACCTGGTTAAATAAAGGTGAAATAAAATAAACTGTACATGTCAACATATGGGACTGTGGGTCAATTAACCTTGTTGGAGTGGGAGCCCTGATTCTAGTTAGTGAGCTAGGCAGGCCACTGCCTGGGTAGGTCTCCCACTTAGAAGTGCCAGATGGAGAGGGGGCCGGGGGTAGGTTGACCTCAGATCTCGCCTTTGAAACAGTTCAGATCAGAGATTGTCATGTTCTTTCTCTTCACTTCGTTTCCCCCTGCTGGTCGTATTAGGTTACCTTCTCTTCTTTTCCTTCCCCCAGCTTTTCCTCATCTCCTCTAACTACCTCGTTTACTCTCTCCCACCTGTTCCCTTTTTTCCCTCTGATTAGGTCTCTATTTCTCTCTCTGTTTCTGCTTCTGTCTTTGTCAGATTCTCGTTTGCTTCACCCTTGTCCCGTCCTGTCGTAATTTGCCTCTTCATCAGATGCTACGTGTTATCAGGTACCTCTGTCCTCTACAACCCGCGCCTACCCGGAGAGACCAGCGGTCTGTTGCCGCTAACCCTGCTATTCTCCTCTGCTGCTAGAAGGGGACTCTCCTGTAAAGATCAGAGGACTTTATGATTTATTTGTCGCCCTCTCTGCGGGTTGTCTATTTTGTTAATCGATACATCTGAAGAGGATATATGTCTTCCCTGTGTTTGGACATTAAAAGACTCTGTTTCTGTTAAACCGCTTTTGGGTCCTCACTCACCTGCATAACAGAGATATTGCCTCTGCGTATTGAAACAGGTCAGATCAGAGATATTGTCTCTGCGTATTGAAACAGGTGAGATCAGGGATATTGACCACCAGGTGTACCCTGGCTTTATGTGGCTGAGCGATGAGGAGACAGACCACCACGTATACCCTGGCATTATGTGGCTGAGTGATGAGACAGACCATCAGATATACCCTGGCATTATGTGGCTGAGTGATGAGACAGACCATCAGATATACCCTGGTATTATGTAGTCATGAGGAGACAGACCACCAGATATACCCTGGTATTATGTAGTCATGAGGAGACAGACCAGATATACCCTGGTATTATGTGGCTGAGTGAGGAGACAGACCAGATATACCCTGGTATTATGTAGTCATGAGACAGACCATCAGATATACCCTGGTATTATGTAGTCATGAGACAGACCAGATATACCCTGGTATTATGTAGTCATGAGGAGACAGACCACCAGATATACCCTGGTATTATGTAGTCATGAGGAGACAGACCAGATATACCCTGGTATTATGTAGTCATGAGGAGACAGACCAGATATACCCTGGTATTATGTAGTCATGAGGAGACAGACCACCAGATATACCCTGGTATTATGTAGTCATGAGGAGACAGACCAGATATACCCTGGTATTATGTAGTCATGAGGAGACAGACCAGATATACCCTGGTATTATGTAGTCATGAGGAGACAGACCAGATATATCCTGGTATTATGTAGTCATGAGGAGACAGACCAGATATACCCTGGTATTATGGAGACAGACCACCAGATATACCCTGGTATTATGTAGTCATGAGGAGACAGACCAGATATACCCTGGTATTATGTAGTCATGAGGAGACAGACCAGATATACCCTGGTATTATGTAGTCATGAGGAGACAGACCACCAGATATACCCTGGTATTATGTAGTCATGAGGAGACAGACCACCAGATATACCCTGGTATTATGTAGTCATGAGGAGACAGACCAGATATACCCTGGTATTATGTAGTCATGAGGAGACAGACCAGATATACCCTGGTATTATGTAGTCATGAGGAGACAGACCAGATATATCCTGGTATTATGTAGTCATGAGGAGACAGACCAGATATACCCTGGTATTATGGAGACAGACCACCAGATATACCCTGGTATTATGTAGTCATGAGGAGACAGACCACCAGATTTACCCTGGTATTATGTAGTCATGAGGAGACAGACCAGATATACCCTGGTATTATGTAGTCATGAGGAGACAGACCACCAGATATACCCTGGCATTATGTGGCTGAGTGATGAGACAGACCATCAGGTATACCCTGGCATTATGTGGCTGAGTGAGGAGACATACCACCAGATATACCCTGGCATTATGTGGCTGAGTGATGAGGAGACAGACCCGATATACCCTGGCATTATGTGGCTGAGTGATGAGGAGACAGACCATCAGATATACCCTGGCATTATGTGGCTGAGTGATGAGACAGACCATCAGGTATACCCTGGCATTATGTGGCTGAGTGATGAGGAGACAGACCTGATATACCCTGGCATTATGTGGCTGAGTGATGAGGAGACAGACCTGATATACCCTGGCATTATGTGGCTGAGTGATGAGGAGACAGACCTGATATACCCTGGCATTATGTGGCTGAGTGATGAGACAGACCATCAGGTATACCCTGGCATTATGTGGCTGAGTGATGAGGAGACAGACCTGATATACCCTGGCATTATGTGGCTGAGTGATGAGGAGACAGACCATCAGGTATACCCTGGCATTATGTGGCTGAGTGATGAGGAGACAGACCATCAGGTATACCCTGGCATTATGTGGCTGAGTGATGAGGAGACAGACCTGATATACCCTGGCATTATGTGGCTGAGTGATGAGGAGACAGACCTGATATACCCTGGCATTATGTGGCTGAGTGATGAGGAGACAGACCCGATATACCCTGGCATTATGTGGCTGAGTGATGAGGAGACAGACCTGATATACCCTGGCATTATGTGGCTGAGTGATGAGGAGACAGACCTGATATACCCTGGCATTATGTGGCTGAGTGATGAGGAGACAGACCTGATATACCCTGGCATTATGTGGCTGAGTGATGAGGAGACAGACCTGATATACCCTGGCATTATGTGGCTGAGTGATGAGGAGACAGACCCGATATACCCTGGCATTATGTGGCTGAGTGATGAGGAGACAGACCTGATATACCCTGGCATTATGTGGCTGAGTGATGAGGAGACAGACCTGATATACCCTGGCATTATGTGGCTGAGTGATGAGGAGACAGACCTGATATACCCTGGCATTATGTGGCTGAGTGATGAGGAGACAGACCTGATATACCCTGGCATTATGTGGCTGAGTGATGAGGAGACAGACCTGATATACCCTGGCATTATGTGGCTGAGTGATGAGGAGACAGACCTGATATACCCTGGCATTATGTGGCTGAGTGATGAGGAGACAGACCCGATATACCCTGGCATTATGTGGCTGAGTGATGAGGAGACAGACCTGATATACCCTGGCATTATGTGGCTGAGTGATGAGGAGACAGACCTGATATACCCTGGCATTATGTGGCTGAGTGATGAGGAGACAGACCTGATATACCCTGGCATTATGTGGCTGAGTGATGAGGAGACAGACCTGATATACCCTGGCATTATGTGGCTGAGTGATGAGGAGACAGACCTGATATACCCTGGCATTATGTGGCTGAGTGATGAGGAGACAGACCTGATATACCCTGGCATTATGTGGCTGAGTGATGAGGAGACAGACCTGATATACCCTGGCATTATGTGGCTGAGTGATGAGGAGACAGACCTGATATACCCTGGCATTATGTGGCTGAGTGATGAGGAGACAGACCTGATATACCCTGGCATTATGTGGCTGAGTGATGAGGAGACAGACCTGATATACCCTGGCATTATGTGGCTGAGTGATGAGGAGACAGACCTGATATACCCTGGCATTATGTGGCTGAGTGATGAGGAGACAGACCTGATATACCCTGGCATTATGTGGCTGAGTGATGAGGAGACAGACCTGATATACCCTGGCATTATGTGGCTGAGTGATGAGGAGACAGACCTGATATACCCTGGCATTATGTGGCTGAGTGATGAGGAGACAGACCTGATATACCCTGGCATTATGTGGCTGAGTGATGAGGAGACAGACCTGATATACCCTGGCATTATGTGGCTGAGTGATGAGGAGACAGACCTGATATACCCTGGCATTATGTGGCTGAGTGATGAGGAGACAGACCTGATATACCCTGGCATTATGTGGCTGAGTGATGATGAGACAGACCTGATATACCCTGGCATTATGTGGCTGAGTGATGAGGAGACAGACCTGATATACCCTGGCATTATGTGGCTGAGTGATGAGGAGACAGACCTGATATACCCTGGCATTATGTGGCTGAGTGATGAGGAGACAGACCTGATATACCCTGGCATTATGTGGCTGAGTGATGAGGAGACAGACCTGATATACCCTGGCATTATGTGGCTGAGTGATGAGGAGACAGACCTGATATACCCTGGCATTATGTGGCTGAGTGATGAGGAGACAGACCTGATATACCCTGGCATTATGTGGCTGAGTGATGAGGAGACAGACCTGATATACCCTGGCATTATGTGGCTGAGTGATGAGACAGACCTGATATACCCTGGCATTATGTGGCTGAGTGATGAGGAGACAGACCTGATATACCCTGGCATTATGTGGCTGAGTGATGAGGAGACAGACCTGATATACCCTGGCATTATGTGGCTGAGTGATGAGGAGACAGACCCGATATACCCTGGCATTATGTGGCTGAGTGATGAGGAGACAGACCTGATATACCCTGGCATTATGTGGCTGAGTGATGAGGAGACAGACCTGATATACCCTGGCATTATGTGGCTGAGTGATGAGGAGACAGACCTGATATACCCTGGCATTATGTGGCTGAGTGATGAGGAGACAGACCTGATATACCCTGGCATTATGTGGCTGAGTGATGAGGAGACAGACCTGATATACCCTGGCATTATGTGGCTGAGTGATGAGGAGACAGACCTGATATACCCTGGCATTATGTGGCTGAGTGATGAGGAGACAGACCCGATATACCCTGGCATTATGTGGCTGAGTGATGAGGAGACAGACCTGATATACCCTGGCATTATGTGGCTGAGTGATGAGGAGACAGACCTGATATACCCTGGCATTATGTGGCTGAGTGATGAGGAGACAGACCTGATATACCCTGGCATTATGTGGCTGAGTGATGAGGAGACAGACCCGATATACCCTGGCATTATGTGGCTGAGTGATGAGGAGACAGACCTGATATACCCTGGCATTATGTGGCTGAGTGATGAGGAGACAGACCTGATATACCCTGGCATTATGTGGCTGAGTGATGAGGAGACAGACCTGATATACCCTGGCATTATGTGGCTGAGTGATGAGGAGACAGACCCGATATACCCTGGCATTATGTGGCTGAGTGATGAGGAGACAGACCTGATATACCCTGGCATTATGTGGCTGAGTGATGAGGAGACAGACCTGATATACCCTGGCATTATGTGGCTGAGTGATGAGGAGACAGACCTGATATACCCTGGCATTATGTGGCTGAGTGATGAGGAGACAGACCTGATATACCCTGGCATTATGTGGCTGAGTGATGAGGAGACAGACCTGATATACCCTGGCATTATGTGGCTGAGTGATGAGGAGACAGACCTGATATACCCTGGCATTATGTGGCTGAGTGATGAGGAGACAGACCTGATATACCCTGGCATTATGTGGCTGAGTGATGAGGAGACAGACCTGATATACCCTGGCATTATGTGGCTGAGTGATGAGGAGACAGACCTGATATACCCTGGCATTATGTGGCTGAGTGATGAGGAGACAGACCTGATATACCCTGGCATTATGTGGCTGAGTGATGATGAGACAGACCTGATATACCCTGGCATTATGTGGCTGAGTGATGAGGAGACAGACCTGATATACCCTGGCATTATGTGGCTGAGTGATGAGGAGACAGACCTGATATACCCTGGCATTATGTGGCTGAGTGATGAGGAGACAGACCTGATATACCCTGGCATTATGTGGCTGAGTGATGAGGAGACAGACCTGATATACCCTGGCATTATGTGGCTGAGTGATGAGGAGACAGACCTGATATACCCTGGCATTATGTGGCTGAGTGATGAGGAGACAGACCTGATATACCCTGGCATTATGTGGCTGAGTGATGAGGAGACAGACCTGATATACCCTGGCATTATGTGGCTGAGTGATGAGACAGACCTGATATACCCTGGCATTATGTGGCTGAGTGATGAGGAGACAGACCTGATATACCCTGGCATTATGTGGCTGAGTGATGAGACAGACCTGATATACCCTGGCATTATGTGGCTGAGTGATGAGGAGACAGACCTGATATACCCTGGCATTATGTGGCTGAGTGATGAGGAGACAGACCTGATATACCCTGGCATTATGTGGCTGAGTGATGAGGAGACAGACCTGATATACCCTGGCATTATGTGGCTGAGTGATGAGGAGACAGACCTGATATACCCTGGCATTATGTGGCTGAGTGATGAGGAGACAGACCTGATATACCCTGGCATTATGTGGCTGAGTGATGAGGAGACAGACCATGATATACCCTGGCATTATGTGGCTGAGTGATGAGGAGACAGACCTGATATACCCTGGCATTATGTGGCTGAGTGATGAGGAGAAACTGAAATGTTTTTTTTTGTCCATCGTGTATTTCTGTTTGCAGAATATTTACATAAAGCCTGGAATATAAGAAAAGCCTAACTATAATTAAATGATAAAAATATGTATCTTCTATGTGGCAAACGGTACACGTGTATATAGATTGTGTATAGACTTATCTCCCACAGGAATGTTCTCTTTGTGCCAGACTGGGTTCAAATGCAATTCTGGTGATGGTAAACCGTCCAGAATGGACCTATGAATAATCAACTAAATAATGCCCTTGTCTAAAAATGTAGGCCTAATCAATACGGGAGACTTGTGTGCCCTGGGTGGGGACTGCAGAGCACAACCTGGATGAATGGACAGATGTGCCATGTCATTATGGGTGGGGACTGCAGAGCACAACCTGGATGAATGGACAGATGTGCCATGTCATTATGGGTGGGGACTGCAGAGCACAACCTGGATGAATGGACAGATGTGCCATGTCATTATGGGTGGGGACTGCAGAGCACAACCTGGAGGAATGGACAGATGTGCCATGTCATTATGGGTGGGGACTGCAGAGCACAACCTGGATGAATGGACAGATGTGCCATGTCATTATGGGTGGGGACTGCAGAGCACAACCTGGAGGAATGGACAGATGTGCCATGTCATTATGGGTGGGGACTGCAGAGCACAACCTGGATGAATGGACAGATGTGCCATGTCATTATGGGTGGGGACTGCAGAGCACAACCTGGAGGAATGGACAGATGTGCCATGTCATTATGGGTGGGGACTGCAGAGCACAACCTGGATGAATGGACAGATGTGCCATGTCATTATGGGTGGGGACTGCAGAGCACAACCTGGATGAATGGACAGATGTGCCATGTCATTATGGGTGGGGACTGCAGAGCACAACCTGGATGAATGGACAGATGTGCCATGTCATTATGGGTGGGGACTGCAGAGCACAACCTGGATGAATGGACAGATGTGCCATGTCACTATGGGTGGGGACTGCAGAGCACAACCTGGATGAATGGACAGATGTGCCATGTCATTATGGGTGGGGACTGCAGAGCACAACCTGGATGAATGGACAGATGTGCCATGTCATTATGGGTGGGGACTGCAGAGCACAACCTGGATGAATGGACAGATGTGCCATGTCATTATGGGTGGGGACTGCAGAGCACAACCTGGAGGAATGGACAGATGTGCCATGTCATTATCTGGAAACTTATTTTCCAGACAGGTTATATTTATAGCCCTACTATTTTGCTACACATGGTTCTATATAGTACCACATATGGGTTCTTTGGCTTGTAACCACAGGGAAACCCTTCATGGGGCTATATAGAACCCTTTATGGGGCTATATAGAACCCTTTATGGGGCTATATATAACCCTTTATGGGGCTATATAGAACCCTTTTTGGGGCTATATAGAACCCTTTTTGGGGCTATATAGAACCCTTTTTGGGGCTATATAGAACCCTTTTTGGGGCTATATAGAACCTTGCATGGGGCTATATAGAACCCTGCATGGGGCTATATAGAACCCTATATGGGGCTATATATAACCCTATATGGGGCTATATAGAACCCTTTATGGGGCTATATAGAACCCCTTATGGAGCTATATAGAACCCTATATGGGGCTATATAGAACCCTTTATGGGGCTATATAGAACCCTTTATGGGGCTATATAGAACCCTTTATGGGGCTATATAGAACCCTGCATGGGGCTATATAGAACCCTGCATGGGGCTATACAGAACCCTGCATGGGGCTATATAGAACCCTTTATGGGGCTATATAGAACCCTTTTTGGGGCTATATAGAGACCTTTATGGGGATATATAGAACCTTTTATGGGGCTATATAGAACCCTTTATGGGGCTATATAGAACCCTGCATGGGGCTATATAGAACCCTTTATGTGGCTATATAGAACCCTTTTTGGGGCTATATAGAGCCCTTTATGGGGCTATATAGAACCCTTTATGGGGCAATATAGAACCCTATTTGGTATTACATAGAACCCTATTTGGGGCTATATAGAACCCTTTATGGGGCTATATAGAGCCCTTTATGGGGCTATATAGAGCCCTTTATGGGGCTATATAGAACCCTTTATGGGGCTATATAGAACCTTGCATGGGGCTATATAGAACCCTGCATGGGGCTATATAGAACCCTATATGGGGCTATATAGAACCCTATATGGGGCTATATAGAACCCTTCATGGGGCTATATAGAACCCTTTATGGGGCTATATAGAACTCTGCATGGGGCTATATAGAACCCTTTATGGGGCTATATAGAACCTTGCATGGGGCTATATAGAACCCTTTATGGGGCTATATAGAACCCTGCATGGGGCTATATAGAACCCTGCATGGGGCTATATAGAACCCTGCATGGGGCTATACAGAACCCTGCATGGGGCTATATAGAACCCTTTATGTGGCTATATAGAACCCTTTTTGGGGCTATATAGAGCCCTTTATGGGGCTATATAGAACCCTTTATGGGGCAATATAGAACCCTATTTGGTATTACATAGAACCCTATTTGGGGCTATATAGAACCCTTTATGGGGCTATATAGAGCCCTTTATGGGGCTATATAGAACCCTTTATGGGGCTATATAGAACCCTGCATGGGGCTATATAGAACCCTGCATGGGGCTATATAGAGCCCTTTATGGGGCTATATAGAGCCCTTTATGGGGCTATATAGAACCCTTTATGGGGCTATATAGAACCCTGCATGGGGCTATATAGAACCCTGCATGGGGCTATATAGAACCCTGCATGGGGCTAAATAGAACCCTTTATGGGGCTATATAGAACCTTTTATGGGGCTATATAGAACCCTTTATGGGGCTATATAGAACCCTTTATGGGGCTATATAGAACCCTTTATGGGGCTATATAGAACCCTTTATGGGGCTATATAGAACCCTTTATGGGGCTATATAGAACCTTTTATGGGGCTATATAGAACCCTTTATGGGGCTATATAGAACCCTATTTGGTGTTACATAGAACCCTATTTGGGGCTACATAGAACCTTTTGGGCTATATAGAACCCTTTTTGGGGCTACATAGAACCCTTTTTGGGGCTACATAGAACCCTTTTTGGGGCTATATAGAACCCTTTTTGGGGCTATATAGAACCCTTTTTGGGGCTACATAGAACCCTTTTTGGGGCTACATAGAACCCTTTTTGGGGCTACATAGAACCCTTTTTGGGGCTACATAGAATCCTTTTTGGGGCTATATAGAACCCTTTTTGGGGCTATATAGAACCCATGATGGTTCAATAAAGAACTCTTTCCTAACATTCTATATTCTATGGTTATAACCATTTTTTATGGTTCTTTATAGAACCTTTATGGAGAAAGGTTCTTTACAAAACCATTGTCAATCTGAAAGGTTCTTCATAAATCATTTTGATGAACCATACAGTCTTTTTTTTAAATTCAGGTTAGCCGTATTATATTGTTGAAATTCCATAGGTGTTATTATTGTGTTAATGTAACAGCCCGTCCCCTCGCCCCAACCTGGGCGCGAACCAGGGACGCTCTGCACACGTCAACAGTCACCAGTCACCCTCGAAGCATCGTTACCCATCGCAGAGCAAGGGAAACAACTACTTCAAGGTCTCAAAGCGAGTGACGTCACCGATTGAACCGTTATTTGCGCGCACCACCGCTAACTAGCTAGCCGTTTCACATCCGTTACATTAAGTTGAATCAA
The DNA here is from genome assembly GCF_021184085.1 of Oncorhynchus gorbuscha. Taxonomy (NCBI): domain Eukaryota; kingdom Metazoa; phylum Chordata; class Actinopteri; order Salmoniformes; family Salmonidae; genus Oncorhynchus; species Oncorhynchus gorbuscha. The sequence continues at coordinate 2,804,716 of NC_060183.1, forward strand.
ATAGCCACCTCTGGAACAGCTGGAGGACTCTGAGGAGAGAACTGAGACCCACTGACTGATTTAGTCAACCGTTTGTTATATCTGGAGTACTTCTCCTGTCCTATTCGGTGTCCTGTGTGAATTTAAGTGTGCTTTCTCTAATTCTCTCTGTCTTTCTCTCTCTCGGAGGACCATGCCTCAGGACTACCTGACATGATGACTCCTTGCTGTCCCCAGTCCACCTGGCCGTGCTGCTGCTCCAGTTTCAACTGTGCTGCCTTATTATTATTGGACCATGCTGGTCATTTATGAACATTTGAACATCTTGGCCATGTTCTGTTATAATCTCCACCCGGCACAGCCAGAAGAGGACTGGCCAACCCTCATAGCCTGGTTCCTCTCTTGGTTTCTTCCTAGGTTCTGGCCTTTCTAGGGAGTTTTTCCTAGCCACCGTGCTTCTACACCTGCATTGCTTGCTGTTTGGGGTTTTAGGCTGGTTTCCTGTACAGCACTTTGCGATATCAACTGATGTACAAAGGGCTATATAATTTATTTATTTATTTCTCAATAGACTCAAGACCTTACAGTACATGAGTCAGTCACTGGCCATAGGTTTATGTAATGTGTAATGGCATTACACAACACATAAACTGGAATGACACTATTACTCATGGTTGCACAAAAAAGGTCTGTTTCCAAACCACTCCCTCAGATATTCCAATGAGCCGCCTCCCTTACATTTTTATTCTCACTAAAGGAGCAAAGAACCCTTTTTGTGAATAGTAAAGAATCGTTGAAGAGCTGGATGCCAACCACCGTTAAATTCCACCGAAGAAGAACTCTCAAGGGGAAAGTTGAGAGAGCGTGCGTTGGTGTGATCATTTTGGCCACATAAATGATATTGTTACACTGATGCATTGTTAATGGTTGCACAGGTCAAACAGAGAGATGAACGCGGTGAAAAATAAGATCCAAAACAAATTGACATTCGTTCGAAAAATTGAAGTCAGTTGGGAACCAAGCAAGCAATGACATGATATAAAAGACGCGCAGGCTAAACAGCATATGTTGTTGAATTGCTTCATTTAAATAAGAGTTTCTATATTTTTTGTTTCGTGACATGTGCATTGAAGTATTATTTGCAGTTCACACTAGGACAATGAACACACCCTAATGTACTGAATCGTCTGTGTTACTTACCGATTTATTAATAGGCCTTTCAGCGTGCAGTAGGATGCGTTGACCGGTGGATTGATCGGTGTAGAACGATCAACGTTTCTCTAGTGTGGATGCTCTCTAACGTTTTATAGTTATGTATCATTTGTTGTTATAGTTAGAGTCCTTGGTGTAGATGGTCCCCACGAGTGTTTTAACACTTAGCGACTGCACTGCTGTCAGTGTCGTCATCGCGCTTTACTTTCGTTTTGTGCTTCAAAAGAGAGGAAAAGTTTCTACAGAGAGGAAAAGGAAGAGAGATGCTCAACTCGGATGAAAATCCGTCTCCAGCAGGTTGCGTGAGTCTTTTTTTTAAATGGAAGTCAATGCGAGTGTCGAATATGGTCAACAAAGAAAGTAATGGCTTATTTGCTAAGTGAGATTTATTTGCTCGAATATAAAATTTGCAATGGTTAAATTGTTACGAGTTTACTGATTTAAGTAGGACACGTGACATCACGGCAACTTTGAAAAAAACAACAACACTATATCGGAATTTGTCTCGAGACGACTATGCATATTCAGGACTGAGGAGTGGCATAGCGTCTCTCTCTATTGAATACAGGCGGTTGACGTTACAAATCCACAGAAAGGATAGGCGGGAGCTAGAAAGTCCACCGGTCCGCGTTTTTTGACAATAACTCCCATTGTTAGGAAGTAGAGACCCGTATCTTGTCACTATATCCATAATCTTTGGTTTCGATTTCCCGAACCACACGTCATCAGTCAATATGGCTACTGGGCTGACGTCTACGTGATGGCTACAAATAATTATATTCCCAAAATAAAACAATACGACATTCAGTTAGTAATATGTATGTGAAAAGTTTTAGGTTAAACGAATAAGAAAAAAAGTATGTTTACATGCCAATAAATTGGTGAAAGTGCCATATATATATTTTTAAAACAGCTCCAAAAATTATATCTGCATTTGCAATAAATGTTGCATCCTATTGAATACAACGTGTTAGATAAGGAGGCAAACATGGATGAATGAACCCTACGCTAAACATCTGACTTGGTGGTCTGTGGATGACATGAACCCTACGCTAAACATCTGGACTTGGTGGTCTGTGGATGACATGAACCCTACGCTAAACATCTCGACTTGGTGGTCTGTGGATGACATGAACCCTACGCTAAACATCTGGACTTGGTGGTCTGTGGATGACATGAACCCTACGCTAAACATCTGGACTTGGTGGTCTGTGGATGAATGAACCCTACGCTAAACATCTCGACTTGGTGGTCTGTGGATGACATGAACCCTACGCTAAACATCTGGACTTGGTGGTCTGTGGATGATGACATGAACCCTACGCTAAACATCTGGACTTGGTGGTCTGTGGATGACATGGATGAATGAACTCTATGCTAATATCAACACAATAAATAACAGATTATAATCTAAATAACCTTTTTAATTCATGGTTTCTGAATCATATATACAAAAAAAAATGTTTTACTTTATTTAAAAAACAAAAAATATAACATGTTCAGGAAGAAAATACACCAAATGTCCTGTCTACATTAAACATAATAAAAATGCACACTTTATAGGTCAAAACTCACATATATATATATATATATATATATCATACAGGGGCAGCTGTTATATGCATCAACTGGCTCAGAGCAGCAGTGCTGATCTAGGATCAGTCCCTCCCTGTTCACGTAACCTTATTCACTGTGCTCTAAAGAGAAGAATCCTACAGATGGGTACATTCACACATACGGCCTCCGATCCCATTTATAATCCCCATATGTTAACGACTCCGACTGGCCGATGCCTCCAGTCTCTTCTGGTGATTATTCTGCAGTGGTTCAGTCATCGTGGTCTACAGCTGCGTCTCCAGGGCAATTAGAGCACAGATCCTCCTCGTCTGTAGGTCACAAACCGTATAAAGTGCTATTCAATGTCTTACAATGGCCAGGGATGTTTTTATTTAAGCGAGGAGGATTCAATTCTTACCATTGTAAGCGGTGCCACACCATATGCAGTAAAAATGGACCCCTCTTAAATATGATGTCAGAATTTGTAGCTTGTCCAGTGACTAGAGGAGATCAGGAAAACAGGGTTGTCACAGGAGGAACTTGAAAATAATCATCTAGATTCAATTTATTCTTTAATCTTTTCTTAATTCAACCCTACTGTGTCACGCCATTATAATGTCTTTCTTAATTCAACCCTACTGTGTCACGCCATTATAATGTCTATTCTTAATTCAACCCTACTGTGTCACGCCATTATAACATCTATTCTTAATTCAACCCTACTGTGTCACGCCATTAAAACGTCTATTCTTAATTATAATATAATAATAATATATGCCATTTACAGACGCTTTTATCCAAAGCGACTTACAGTCATAACATCTATTCTTAATTCAACCCTACTGTTTCACGCCATTATAACGTCTATTCTTAATTCAACCCTACTGTTTCACGCCATTAAAACGTCTATTCTTTAACTGGCCATATCTTTAGTCTCTTTCCTGAAGCTTCTATCATATTCAAATGAAATGTACTAACAGTTAACTCATCCTCCTCCACCGCCTTGTCTTCCTCTTCCTCCTCATCCACCTTGTCTTCCTCTTCCTCCTCCTCCTCCTCAACAACCAGTTTAGGCCAGTACCAGTCTTCCCTGGGCACCGGGACACCCTGGAATTCAAAAGGAGAGTATTCAGTATAGTCAGAGTTAAACATAAAAGTCCTTGTCTTCTTCTTGTCAATAGATTTTGTGACTAGCTAGGTTTCAATGCAATTGGCAACTGATTTTCAGGTAAAAATCCACACATTTCCCACCAGAGGTGTGTTTCCACCAAATGTACTTTTTGCAGATAAAAGACTGTGTGTGTGTGTGTGTGTGTGTGTGTGTGTGTGTGTGTGTGTGTGTGTGTGTGTGTGTGTGTGTGTGTGTGTGTGTGTGTGTGTGTGTGTCTAACCTTCTGACTGTCCAGCTGCTCACAGGCTTTCTGACTCCTCCTGAGGTCCCCCTCAATCTTTTGCTCTTCCCTCTCTGTCCTCATCCTCACTCTGATGTAGAACACACGTGCACAGCATTAGAACACACGTGCACAGCATTAGAACACACGTGCACAGCATTAGAACACACGTGCACAGCATTAGAACACACGTGCACAGCATTAGAACACACGTGCACAGCATTAGAACACACGTGCACAGCATTAGAACACACGTACACAGCATTAGAACACACGTACACAGCATTAGAACACACGGACACAGCATTAGAACACACGGACACAGCATTAGAACACATTTGACCAGCACCTGACTGGTGCCATTTGACCAAAGCCAATAGGGAATAGGGTGCCATTAGACCAGAGCCAATATGGAATAGGGTGCCATTAGACCAGAGCCAATAGGGAATTGGGTGCCATTAGACCAGAGCCAATATGGAATAGGGTGCCATTAGACCAGAGCCAATAGGGAATAGGGTGCCATTAGACCGGAGCCAATAGGGAATAAGGTGCCATTAGACATGAGCCAATAGGGTGCCATTAGACCAGAGCCAATAGGGAATAGGGCTCTATTAGACATGAGCCAATAGGGAATAGGGTGCCATTAGACCAAAGCCAATAGGGAATAGGGTGCTATTAGACCAGACTCAATAGGGAATATGTGCCATTAGACCAGAGCCAATAGGGAGCCATTAGACCAGAGCCAATAGGGAATAGGGAGCCATTAGACCAGAGCCAATAGGGAATAGGTGCCATTAGACCAGAGCCAATAGGGAGCCATTAGACCAGAGCCAATAGGGTGCCATTAGACCAGAGCCAATAGGGAACAGGTGCCATTAGACCAGAACCAATAGGGTGCCATTAGACCAGAGCCAATAGGGAACAGGTGCCATTAGACCAGAGCCAATAGGGTGCCATTAGACCAGAGCCAATAGGGAACAGGGTGCCATTAGACCAGAGCCAATAGGGAACAGGGTGCCATTAGACCAGAGCCAATAGGGAACAGGGTGCCATTAGACCAGAGCCAATAGGGAACAGGGTGCCACCTGGGACTAGGTCTTTACCTGAAGTCCTCCAGGGACTGTTTCTCATTCTGTTGTTTGGCCCGGGCTTTCTGACGGTAATGTTCAAGTTCCTCCTCCGCTTTCCTCTTCTTCACTCCCTCCATCCCGATGCCCCCTCTGTCTGAGTGATACATAACCACAGGATGATGCAGTATGTTTACAACCATTTCAATAAGAAGGTAGTGTTAGAGATAATGTATTAATTGCATTAGGTAGGCTACATCTCTTCAGAAGGTAATGTTAGAGATAATGTATTAATTGCATTAGGTAGGCTACATCTCTTCAGAAGGTAATGTTAGAGATAATGTATTAATTGCATTAGGTAGGCTACATCTCTTCAGAAGGTAATGTTAGAGATAATGTATTAATTGCATTAGGTAGGCTACATCTCTTCAGAAGGTAATGTTAGAGATAATGTATTAATTGCATTAGGTAGGCTACATCTCTTCAGAAGGTAATGTTAGAGATAATGTATTAATTGCATTAGGTAGGCTACATCTCTTCAGAAAGGTAATGTTAGAGATAATGTATTAATTGCATTAGGTATTAATTGCATTAGGTAGGCTACATCTCTTCAGAAGGTAATGTTAGAGATAATGTATTAATTGCATTAGGTAGGCTACATCTCTTCAGAAGGTAATGTTAGAGATAATGTATTAATTGCATTAGGTAGGCTACATCTCTTCAGAAGGTAATGTTAGAGATAATGTATTAATTGCATTAGGTAGGCTACATCTCTTCAGAAGGTAATGTTAGAGATAATGTATTAATTGCATTAGGTAGGCTACATCTCTTCAGAAGGTAATGTTAGAGATAATGTATTAATTGCATTAGGTAGGCTACATCTCTTCAGAAAGGTAATGTTGATGCATACAATGTCAATGTGTAGGTTAGAATTAACTTACATTTTGGATATAAAAATGAATTCTCACCTGTTTTGATATTTAATGGAATAGGTTCGACTCTTCCCGCCCCTGCAAGAGGGAATAAAGACAGGAATCAATACTTGAAGAAAATCTACCATGTGATGTCAGGTCTGATCGTCATATTGTAACAACTTTATTCCAACACAGCGACCTCGTCTAGGGTTCACATCTCTTAGCGGAACTGCTAAGGTGTTGGGTTGACAGTACCAAAGTGCTGGGTTCAAAGTCCCACTCTGGACTACCCCATGACTTTGCTACAATACGAACTCCATCACTAAAGTGACCTGACTGGCTTAGTTATTGTGATGTCTGGCTTAACTCCTAGCTGAATACATTAAAGTCAGGCATTTATTTCTGAGTTGAACTGATTCAGTTAAGAAGTAATATGATACATTCCGAGTTGAACTGGAGAGGACTAACCCTGCTTCCCCAGGCCTTGTCCAGCTTTGTAGCCCATCTTCTGCAGCAGAGCAAAGCCCTTGTTCTGGTTGCTAATGGTGCTATGCTGTGCCATCTCTCTACTCTCCTGCTCCAACTCTTTAATAGTCTTCTGGCGATTCTTAACGTTCTTCTCCTTGTGAAGCACCTCTTTCCTCAGGGCCTCCTTCACACGCTTCACCATCGGGATACCGGGCTTCACATCTGGTCTGCCAGGGAGATGGGACACAGAGAGAACCTTGCACATAAACTGAGAACTTAGCAATAAACGGAACACACATGTAATAACCAGACAATAGACACTAAAGTATATTTTTTGAATATTCTTCTGTGGAATGTGAGGTGAGACAGTCACCTGAAACCCAACGTGCTTTTGATCCAGCCAATTACTACTACTACTACTACTACTACTACTACTACTACTGCTACTGCTACTATTAGTATTACTTCTAATACAACTACTACTACTACTGCAACTACTACTACTACTGCAACTACTACTACTACTACTACTTAAATGAATCAGCATGCCTTTGACTAGTTAGCTCGTTAGCTAAATCTGCCTCTCCAACATGTATTCCAAGCAAGAGACCAAGGTATTATGTCGTCTTTATTAAATTGCATTTCTATATGCAACGTTTGGCAACCGAACGATGCCCCTATTCATCTGTGTAGCTAGCTAATTAGCTACGTTAACTAATGTTCCAGTAACTAGCTAGCTAACTAATGGTACCCATCATCACAAACTCGCACTCTGATGTAGCCGTTAGTTACAATTTATTTGCCTCACCGTACGGAAACTGAAGGGGGGGGAGAAAAAAAAACTCACATTTGACTGAGAAAGGCATCAGACATATAATCATCTTCGTCTTCAGCCATGATTGACTTGTGAAACCAAACAAGTGAACTATTGTAGGACTATTATTGTTCCGCTGGCTTTCACCTTCCCTCGGTCGTCACTACCGTTAGTTAGTTACCACATCCACAATGTCATAATCAGCTAAACCCCGCCGAATTCTACAATTCATCTTCTTAAAATCTAATTTTAAACATAACCTTAAACACACCAAGTTAGTGACTTTATGCCTAACACTAACCTTCAATTAAGACCAAAAAGTTTTTTTTTTTTTTTTTTTTACGACATAGCTAGACAATTTTGACTTTGTGGCTGTGGTAAATAGTGACAACCATTTTCCCTTCGCGAAAAGATTCCGCCTGGAACTTCTGCACATTCGATTGGTTCCGTTTTCATTTGGTTCCGTCTACATGTTGTGCGTCTAAATACTATTTGGGGAAAAAAATCTTACATAGAAATGTACAAAGGACAGTTGGCTGTGGGTGGGCCAGGGGCGGAGCTAACTCATTACACAAAGCCTAAAATATACTGTTGGTACATTATTTAATTGTGCTAAAATAATTTTCAATTTATTTTGGGTAAGGTAAGATTTTTTAATTTTTTTTATGATTTACATTTGGGAATATGAGATTTGGCCAAAATATTTAATGACATAAAATAGTTTTAAATGGTTTATATCGTAGGTAAATAATCCAAGCAGTACATCTCTTCATAATAGGGTCAACTCTTGTTCAAATATAAATCTACTGTGTGCCACCGTAGTCCCGACGACGAATGACGTGTATAACCTATGGTTTTCTGACGTTATTGCTGCATTCATATGCTAGGACCGAGTACCTCGAAAAGTGATATATATCTGAGTCGATTTGAAGCCTCCGCTCGGCCATATTGGTACTCCCTAGTAGGAAGCAGTCAACCGTAGGAATGAATGGAATTCTACAGCATTTTAATTAAATGTTTCAAGAACAAAATGTACATGTATTTAAGTTGTTTTAGTATGGAAAGTAACATTAGTATTCTCAAAAATATATATTGTAAGGAAAATGTTTTATATATTTTGTATTTTTTTTTTCTCTTTAGCTGACAATCTAATTTTAAATGATACATTAAGGTGTCTGTAATATAATAAACGTGTCAAAAACGAATTTAGACGTTAATATATGCATTTCTACGGCATCCAAAATATATATTTTTAAAATGAAGAGTACCAAGATGGCTGCGGGGTGACTTCAAAACAGCGCTCCTGTTACCTCATCAAGGTTTATACACATCAAATGATTCGTCAATGATCTTGGCGACAAAACAGGTAACGACGAGGTTGTTGTTTTTTTGTTGTTTCTGTTTATTTGGTTGATTAAAGCCTACTCGATATTTACGTCTGTGATTAACTGTATGAAATAGATGTGATCAGACATTAATTTGGGTCTAGTAAAGCTGTGTGACAAGTGTCCTGAATGTTTACTAGCTGTGCTCCTAACCCTCTTCTATCATTGCAACGTCAGTCAAACATTTTACAAACGTAGTTAGTCAGATATCAGTTAAATTAGTTGGTTTACATAACGGTCCGGTACTATGAAGCATTGTAACGTTACCAAGTTAATATTTATTTGTGTTAGTAAACACTAACTACTAGCCAATATAGTTGGCAGGAGCGACCACCTCTGACTCTGTAACGTTAGCTTGTAGCTAACTAGCGTTACATCCTCTTTGCTCTGAGGTTTATCTTTGGTCTCTATCTGGCCTGATATATATAATACCATTTTGAATAGACTCTCCCTCCAATACGTTTCCAGAGTTGAAGAGGCTGTATCATTGGGCTCTGTGAGCTGAAGGAGAGGACCCTTTACCCAAGAGCTATCGGCTATTAGCCACCGCTAGCTGGATTACTGTCGCCATGGAGTTGGCTCACAGTCTACTTCTGAACGAGGAAGCTTTAGCCCAGATCACTGAGGCTAAGAGACCCGTCTTCATCTTCGAATGGCTTCGCTTCCTGGACAAGGTTCTAGTGGCAGCAAACAAGGTGAGTTGACAGAGAGATAAATGTACTCACGCTATGCAATACACCTGTGTTACACTACACACACATACCTGTGCTGTCAGTGTTATTCGATTTCATCTATCTGGGACCTACACCTTGTTGATTGTGTGTTTGCGTGCTCTCTCTGTGTTTGTCTCCCGCCTCTCCCCCTCCCCTCTCCCGCCTCTCCCCTCCCCTCTCCCGCCTCTCCCCCTCCCCTCTCCCCTCTCCCCTCCCCTCCCCTCCCCCTCCCCTCTCCCCCTCCCCTCTCCCCCTCCCCTCTCCCCCTCCCCTCGCCCCTCACCCCCACCTCTCCCCCTCCCCTCTCCCGCCTCTCCCCCCTCCCCTCTCCCGCCTCTCCCCTCCCCTCTCCCCTCTCCCCCTCCCCTCTCCCCCTCCCCTCTCCCCCTCCCCTCTCCCCCTCCCCTCTCCCCCTCGCCCCTCACCCCCACCCCTGCCTCGCCCCTCCCCTCGCCCCACTCTCCCCTCTTCCCTCGCCCCTCGCCTCGCCCCCCCCCTCTCGCCCTGCCCCTCCCCTCTCACCCCTCTCCCTCCCCTTGCCAGGTGGATGTGAAGGAGAAGCAGAAGAAGTTGGTTGAGCAGCTGACAGGGTTGATCAGCAGTGCCCCTGGCCCTCCCACCAGGAAACTGCTAGCTAAGAACCTGGCTACCCTCTACAGCATAGGAGACACCTTCACCGTCTTCCAGACACTGGACAAGTGCAATGACATCATCAAGAGCAAGGATGACACGCCCACTTACCTCCCCACCAAACTGTGAGCTTTTTAGATTGATATATATTTATGCATTAGATGTAGGTCTAAGCATTATATATATATATGCATACATACATACATACATACATACATACATACATACATACATACATACATACATACATACATACATACATACATACATACATACATACATACATACATACATACATATATATACATATTTCTAGGGAGTTTTTCCTAGCCACCGTGCTTTTACACCTGCATTGTTTGCAGAGCATTTGAGAAAGTATTCATTTGACCCAGAGCATTTGGAACTTTTTTTGCAAATTTTGTTACATTACAGCCTTATTCTAAAATAGATTTTTTTTTAAGGGTCCTTCTGTAGCTCAGTTGGTAGAGCATGGCGCTTGTAACGCCAGGGTAGTGGGTTCGATTCCCGGGACCACCCATACGTAGAATGTATGCACACATGATTGTAAGTCGCTTTGGATAAAAGCGTCTGCTAAATGGCATTTATTTTTTTATTTTTTTTTATTTTTATTTTTTTATTTTTTTTTAAACCGCACAATACCTTATAATGACAAATCAAAAACAGATTTCTAGTCATTTTTGCAAATATATTACAAATAAAACACTTAAATATGACATTTCCATTCAGACCCTTTCACTCAGTACTTTGTTGGAGCACATTTGGCAGCGATTACAGCCTTGAGTCTTCTACAAGCTTGCCAAACCTGTTTGGAGAGTTTCTCCCCATTCTTCTCTGCAGATCCTCTCAAGCTCTGTCAGGTTGGATGGGGAGCGTCGCTGCACAGCTATTTTCAGGTCTCTCCAGAGATGTTAGATCGGGTTCAAGTCCAGGCTCTGGCTGGGCCACTCAAGGACATGCAGCGACTTGTCCCGAAGCCACTCCTGCGTTGTCATGGCCTGTGTGCTTTGGCAAACTCCAAGCAGGCTGTCATGCGCCTTTTACTGAGGAGTGGCTTCCGTCTGGCCACTCCACCATAAAGGCCTGATTGGTGGAGTGCTGCAGAGATGGTTGTCCTTCTGGAAGGTTCTCCCATCTCCACTGATGAACTCTGGAGCTCTGTCAGAGTGACCATCGGGTTCTTGGTCACCTCCCCGAGGCCTTTCTCCCCGATTGCTCAGTTTGGACGGGCGGCCAGCTCTGGTGGTTCCAAACTTCTTCCATTTCAGAATGATGGAGGCCACTGTGTTCATGGGGACCTTTAATGCTGCAGAATGATGGAGGCCACTGTGTTCTCGGGGACCTTTAATGCTGCAGAATGATGGAGGCCACTGTGTTCTTGGGGACCTTCAATGCTGCAGAATGATGGAGGCCACTGTGTTCTTGGGGACCTTCAATGCTGCAGAATGATGGAGGCCACTGTGTTCTGGGGGACCTTCAATGCTGCAGAATGATGGAGGCCACTGTGTTCTGGGGGACCTTCAATGCTGCAGTAATGTTTTGTTCCTTTCACCCAGATCTGTGCCTCGACACAATCCTGTCTCTGAGCTCTACGGACAATTCCTTCGACCTCATGACTTGGTTTTTGCTCTGACATGCTGTCAACTGTGGGACCTTTATATAGACAGGTGTGTGCCTTTCCAAATCATGTCCAATCAATTGAATTTATCACAGGTGGACTCCAAATCAAGTTGTAGAAACATCTCACTGACGATCAATGGAAACAGGAAGCACCTGTGCTCAATTTTGAGTCTCATAGGCAAAAGGTCTGAATACTTTATTATTTAATATTTTTTTAATAATCTTTATTTAACCAGGCAAGTCAGTTAAGAACAAATTCTTATTTTCAATGACGGCCTGGGAACAGTGGGTTAACTGGCTGTTCAGGGGCAGAACGACAGATTTGTACCTTGTCAGCTCGGGGATTTAAACTTGCAACCTTCCGGTTACTAGTCCAACGCTCCAACCACTAGGCTCAATTCCAAGTCTCATAGCAAAGGGTCTGAATACTTACGTAAATAAAGGATTTCTGTTTTTCTATTTTATGACATTTTCCAAAGTGTCTTAATCTGTGTTTGCTTTGTCATTATTGTGTTTGTGTTAGATTGCTAAGGATGTTTTTGAATGTAATCCATTTTAGAATAAGGCTGTAATGTAACAAAATGTTGAAAAAGTCTAGGGGTCTGAATACTTTCTGAATGCACCTTTATATACAAACAAGTATGTGGCCTGGGAACAGTGGGTTAACTGGCCTAGGAACAGTGGGTTAACTGGCCTAGGAACAGTGGGTTAACTGGCCTAGGAACAGTGGGTTAACTGGCCTAGGAACAGTGGGTTAACTGGCCTAGGAACAGTGGGTTAACTGGTCTAGGAACAGTGGGTTAACTGGTCTAGGAACAGTGGGTTAACTGGTCTAGGAACAGTGGGTTAACTGGTCTAGGAACAGTGGGTTAACTGGTCTAGGAACAGTGGGTTAACTGGTCTAGGAACAGTGGGTTAACTGGTCTAGGAACAGTGGGTTAACTGGTCTAGGAACAGTGGGTTAACTGGTCTAGGAACAGTGGGTTAACTGGCCTAGGAACAGTGGGTTAACTGGTCTAGGAACAGTGGGTTAACTGGTCTAGGAACAGTGGGTTAACTGGTCTAGGAACAGTGGGTTAACTGGTCTAGGAACAGTGGGTTAACTGGTCTAGGAACAGTGGGTTAACTGGTCTAGGAACAGTGGGTTAACTGGTCTAGGAACAGTGGGTTAACTGGCCTAGGAACAGTGGGTTAACTGGTCTAGGAACAGTGGGTTAACTGGTCTAGGAACAGTGGGTTAACTGGCCTAGGAACAGTGGGTTAACTGGCCTAGGAACAGTGGGTTAACTGGTCTAGGAACAGTGGGTTAACTGGTCTAGGAACAGTGGGTTAACTGGTCTAGGAACAGTGGGTTAACTGGTCTAGGAACAGTGGGTTAACTGGTCTAGGAACAGTGGGTTAACTGGTCTAGGAACAGTGGGTTAACTGGTCTAGGAACAGTGGGTCAACTGGTCTAGAAACAGTGGGTCAACTGGTCTAGAAACAGTGGGTCAACTGGTCTAGGAACAGTGGGTTAACTGGTCTAGGAACAGTGGGTTAACTGGTCTAGGAACAGTGGGTTAACTGGCCTAGGAACAGTGGGTTAACTGGTCTAGGAACAGTGGGTTAACTGGTCTAGGAACAGTGGGTTAACTGGTCTAGGAACAGTGGGTTAACTGATCTAGGAACAGTGGGTTAACTGGTCTAGGAACAGTGGGTTAACTGGCCTAGGAACAGTGGGTTAACTGGCCTAGGAACAGTGGGTTAACTGGTCTAGGAACAGTGGGTTAACTGGTCTAGGAACAGTGGTTAACTGGTCTAGGAACAGGGGGTTAACTGGCCTGGGAACAGTGGGTTAACTGGTCTAGGAACAGTGGGTTAACTGGTCTAGGAACAGTGGGTTATGTGTATGTGGGCACCCTTCAAGTGAGTGGATTGAGTGACTATTTCAGCCCGTCGCCATTGGACTGCCACATTCCATCTGGCAGTCCAATGGCCGAGCAGCCGCACACAAGCCTAAGATCACCATGCACATGGTGTAACACCCGCCGCCATTGGACTCTGGAGCAGTGGAAACGGGTTTCCTGGAGTGATGAATCACGCTTCACCCTCTGGCAGTCCTACGGACTTATCTGGGTTTAGCAGATGCCACGAGAACGCCACCTGCCCCAATGCATAGTGCCAACTGTAAAGTTTGGTGGAGGAGGAATAATGGTCTGGGGCTGTTTTTCATGGTTTAGGCCCCTTAGTTCCAGTGAAGGGAAATCTTAACGCTACAGCATTCAATGACATTCTAGACGATTCTGTGATTCCAACTTTGTGTTAACAGTTTTGGGAAAGCCCTTTCCTGTTTCAGCATGACAATGCCCCCCCGTGCACAAAGGGACATCCATAACATAAATTATTTGTCGAGATCGGTGTGGAAGAACTTGACTGGTCTGCACAGAGCCCTGACCTCAACCCCATCAAACAACTTTGGGATGAATTGGAACGCCGACTGCAATCCAGGCATCATGACCACAACATCAGTCCCCGTAGCAATGTTCCAACATCTAGTGGAAAGCCTTCCCAGAAGAGTGGAGGCTGTTATAGCAGCAATGTTCCAACATCTAGTGGAAAGCCTTCCCAGAAGAGTGGAGGCTGTTATAGCAGCAATGTTCCAACATCTAGTGGAAAGCCTTCCCAGAAGAGTGGAGGCTGTTATAGCAGCAATGTTCCAACATCTAGTGGAAAGCCTTCCCAGAAGAGTGGAGGCTGTTATAGCAGTTCCAACATCTAGTGGAAAGCAATGTTCAGCAATGTTCATCTAGTGGAAAGCCTTCCCAGAAGAGTGGAGGCTGTTATAGCAGCAATGTTCCAACATCTAGTGGAAAGCCTTCCCAGAAGAGTGGAGGCTGTTATAGCAGCAATGTTCCAACATCTAGTGGAAAGCCTTCCCAGCAGCAATGTTCCAACATCTAGTGGAAAGCCTTCCCAGAAGAGTGGAGGCTGTTATAGCAGCAATGTTCCAACATCTAGTGGAAAGCCTTCCCAGAAGAGTGGAGGCTGTTATAGCAGCAATGTTCCAACATCTAGTGGAAAGCCTTCCCAGAAGAGTGGAGGCTGTTATAGCAGCAATGTTCCAACATCTAGTGGAAAGCCTTCCCAGAAGAGTGGAGGCTGTTATAGCAGCAATGTTCCAACATCTAGTGGAAAGCCTTCCCAGAAGAGTGGAGGCTGTTATAGCAGCAATGTTCCAACATCTAGTGGAAAGCCTTCCCAGAAGAGTGGAGGCTGTTATAGCAGCAATGTTCCAACATCTAGTGGAAAGCCTTCCCAGAAGAGTGGAGGCTGTTATAGCAGCAATGTTCCAACATCTAGTGGAAAGCCTTCCAACATCTAACATCTAGTGGAAAGCCTTCCCAGAAGAGTGGAGGCTGTTATAGTAGCAATGTTCCTACATCTAGTGGAAAGCCTTCCCAGAAGAGTGGAGGCTGTTATAGCAGCAATGTTCCAACATCTAGTGGAAAGCCTTCCCAGAAGAGTGGAGGCTGTTGGAACATTGCTGCTATAACATGTAGTGGAAAGCCTTCCCAGAAGGCTGTTTATAGCAGCAAACGGGGGGACCAACTCCATGTAAATGCACATGACTTTTGAAATTAGATGTTGGATGAGCAGGTGTCCACATACTTTTGGTTATGTGGCGTAATTCTAGGCATGTTGGCTCTTATACTGTAGCTGTATACAGTGGCTCTGTTGAGATGATTTCAGTTTAGTCATTCAAATCAAACACACAGGTAATTTATTTTTATTTATTTACACAAGTATTTAATTTGACCTCTATCATGTGTTTCTATGTAGTCTGAAAGCGAGGTTATGAACGTCTAGGCCTACATCAGGTAACTGAGAGGGTTGACATCATATCAGAGTTAGTAGTTGATGTTGTGTGATATTCTGTGGTTTTTAAAGTGGGATTAAGAGGAGAGAGACGGCCCAGTGGATTATCTGTGATCTGTAGCAGGAGTTAATGGTGCTGCAGTGTTTCCATCGTGGCCTTTTCCCAGAGGAAACAGCTGTCATGCAGTGTGTTAGTAATAATGCAGTCCAGGAGATTTACCTGATTGAGTTCACATAAATATGGACAATGATTTTATTATATTCATGTGAAAATCTGTCGCAAATTGGATGGAAACCTAGCTACCGTCTGTCTGACCGGGTACTGTCTGTCTGACAGGGTTCGAAATGTCTGTCTGTCTGTCTGACCGGGTACTGTCTGACCGGGTACTGTCTGTCTGACTGGGTACTGTCTGTCTGTCTGTGTCTGACCGGGTACTGTCTGTCTGTCTGTCTGACTGGGTACTGTCTGACCGGGTACTGTCTGTCTGACTGGGTACTGTCTGTCTGTCTGTGTCTGACCGGGTACTGTCTGTCTGTCTGTCTGTCTGACCGGGTACTGTCTGTCTGACTGGGTACTGTCTGTCTGTCTGTGTCTGACCGGGTACTGTCTGACCCGGTTCTGTCTGTCTGTCTGTGTCTGACCGGGTACTGTCTGTCTGACCAGATGTGAGTGTCTGTCTGACTGGGTTCTGTCTGTCTGTCTGACTGGGTACTGTCTGTCTGTCTGTGTCTGACCGGGTACTGTCTGACCCGGTTCTGTCTGTCTGTCTGTGTCTGACCGGGTACTGTCTGTCTGACCAGATGTGACTGTCTGTCTGACCTGTCTATAATTGAGTGGTAATGAACTCCTCTGTTCGGCTCATCGTGGTTTGTTTTGCAGAGCTGCTGTGGCCTGTGTTGGTTCCTTCTATGAGAAGATGGGGAGGATGCTGGGAAGCTCCTTTCCCGACACCATCACCAACATGCTGAAAGCACTGAAGACTGCAGAGGTAAGGGCTTCCTGGGTTTTATAGAGCAGGGTAAGGGCTTCCTGGGTTCTATAGAGCAGGGGTAAGGGCTTCCTGGGTTTTATAGAGCAGGGGTAAGGGCTTCCTGGGTTTTATAGAGCAGGGGTAAGGGCTTCCTGGGTTTTATAGAGCAGGGGTAAGGGCTTCCTGGGTTTTATAGAGCAGGGTAAGGGCTTCCTGGGTTCTATAGAGCAGGGGTAAGGGCTTCCTAGGTTTTATAGAGCAGGGTAAGGGCTTCCTGGGTTCTATAATGCAGGGGTAAGGGCTTTCTAGCAGCTCATAATGCTTTTTATCATGGTATTCTGACTTGCCTATTTAAATAAATACATTCTAGGAACACCAGGAGTATCTCTATCGTTGCTCAGAACAATGTATAGTTAATCTTGGCAACAATATAGATAGACTTCGATTGACTTGTATGTAATGCCACCCCATTTCTCCAACTCTCCTCGCCCCTCCTCTCATCCCCCTCCTCCCTATCATCCCCTCCTCCCTATCATCCCCTCCTCCCTATCATCCCCTCCTCCTCTGTCTCGTCCCCTCCTCCTCTGTCTCGTCCCCTCCTCCTCTGTCTCGTCCCCTCCTCCTCTGTCTCGTCCCCTCCTCCTCTGTCTCGTCCCCTCCTCCTCTGTCTCGTCCCCTCCTCCTCTGTCTCGTCCCCTCCTCCTCTGTCTCGTCCCCTCCTCCTCTCTGTCTCGTCCCCTCCTCCTCTCTGTCTCGTCCCCTCCTCCTCTCTGTCTCGTCCCCTCCTCCTCTCGGTCTCGTCCCCTCCTCCTCTCGGTCTCGTCCCCTCCTCCTCTCGGTCTCGTCCCCTCCTCCTCTCGGTCTCGTCCCCTCCTCCTCTCGGTCTCGTCCCCTCCTCCTCTCGGTCTCGTCCCTCTCCTCCTCTCGGTCTCGTCCCTCTCCTCCTCTCGGTCTCGTCCCTCTCCTCCTCTCGGTCTCGTCCCTCTCCTCCTCTCGGTCTCGTCCCTCTCCTCCTCTCGGTCTCGTCCCTCTCCTCCTCTCGGTCTCGTCCCTCTCCTCCTCTCGGTCTCGTCCCTCTCCTCCTCTCGGTCTCGTCCCTCTCCTCCTCTCGGTCTCGTCCCTCTCCTCCTCTCGGTCTCGTCCCTCTCCTCCTCTCGGTCTCGTCCCTCTCCTCCTCTCGGTCTCGTCCCTCTCCTCCTCTCGGTCTCGTCCCTCTCCTCCTCTCGGTCTCGTCCCTCTCCTCCTCTCGGTCTCGTCCCTCTCCTCCTCTCGGTCTCGTCCCTCTCCTCCTCTCGGTCTCCTCCTCTCTCTCATCCCCTCTCTCTCTCATCCCTCTCCTCCTCTCGGTCTCTCCTCTCCTCCTCTCTCTCATCCCTCTCCTCTCTCTCATCCCCTCCTCTTTCTCATCCCTCCCTCTCATCCCCTCCTCTCTTTCTCATCCCTCCCTCTCATCCCTCCCCTCTCATCCCCTCTCATCCCCTCTCATCCCCTCCCATCCCCTCCTCTCTCTCATCCCCTCCTCTCTCTCATCCCCTCCTCTCTCTCATCCCCTCCTCTCTCTCATCCCCTCCTCTCTCTCATCCCCTCACCTCTCTCTCATCCCCTCCTCTCTCTCATCCCCTCACCTCTCTCTCATCCCCTCCTCTTTCTCATCCCTCCCCTCTCATCCCCTCTCTCTCATCCCTCTCCTCTCATCCCCTCCTCCTCCTCTCTCATATCTTCCCTCTCTCTCATCCCTCTCCTCTCTCCTCCCTCTCCTCTCATCCTCATCTCCTCCTCTCTCTCATATCTCCCCTCTCATCCCCTCCTCCTCCTCCCTCTCATCCCCTCCTCCTCCTGTCTCATCCCTTCCTCCTCCTCTGTCTCATCCCTCTCCTCTCATCCCCTCCTCCTCCTCTCTAATATCTCCCTCTCTCTGATCCCTCCCCTCTCATCCCCTCCTCCTCCTCTGTCTCATCCCTCCCCTCTCATCCCCTCCTCTTTCTCATCCCTCCCCTCTCATCCCCTCCTCCTCCTCTCTCATCTCTTCCCTCTCTCTCATCCCTCTCCTCTCTCCTCCCTCTCCTCTCATCCTCTCATCTCCTCCTCTCTATCATATCTCCCCTCTCATCCTCTCTCCTCCTCTCTCTCATATCTCCCCTCTCATCCCCTCCTCCTCCTCCCTCTCATCCCCTCCTCCTCCTGTCTCATCCCTTCCTCCTCCTCTGTCTCATCCCTCTCCTCTCATCCCCTCCTCCTCCTCTCTAATATCTCCCTCTCTCTGATCCCTCCCCTCTCATCCCCTCCTCCTCCTCTGTCTCATCCCTCCCCTCTCATCCCCTCCTCTTTCTCATCCCTCCCCTCTCATCCCCTCCTCCTCCTCTCTCCTCCCTCCCCCTCTCCCCTCTCCTCCTCCTCCTCCTCTCATCCCCTCCTCTCCCTCCCTCCCTCTCCTCCTCCTCCTCCTCCTCTCTTCTCATCCCCTCCTCCTCCTCTCTCATCCCTCTCCTCCTCCTCTCTCATCCCCTCCTCCTCCTCTCTCATCCCTCCCCTCTCATCCCTCTCCTCTCATCCCCTCCTCATCCCTCTCCTCTCGGTCTCATCCCTCTCCTCTCGGTCTCATCCCTCTCCTCTCGGTCTCATCCCTCTCCTCTCGGTCTCATCCCTCTCCTCTCGGTCTCATCCCTCTCCTCTCGGTCTCATCCCTCTCCTCTCGGTCTCATCCCTCTCCTCTCGGTCTCATCCTCTCCTCTCCTGTCTCATCCCTCTCCTCTCGGTCTCATCCCTCTCCTCTCTCTCATCCCCTCCTCTCTCTCATCCCCTCCTCTCTCTCATCCCCCTCCTCTCTCTCATCCCCTCCTCTCTCTCATCCCCTCCTCTCTCTCATCCCCTCACCTCTCATCCCCTCATCCTCTCATCCTCCTCCTCTCTCTCATCCCCTCCTCTCTCTCATCCCCTCCTCTCTCTCATCCCCTCCTCTCTCTCATCCCTCTCACATCCCCTCCTCTCTCTCATCCCCCCTCACATCCCCTCCTCTCTCTCATCCCCTCCTCTCTCTCATCCACTCCTCTTTCTCATCCCTCCCCTCTCATCCCCTCCTCTCATCCCCTCTTCTCATCCCCTCTCATCCCCTCTCATCTCCTCCCATCCCCTCCTCTCTCTCATCCCCTCCTCTCTCTCATCCCCTCCTCTCTCTCATCCCCTCCTCTCTCTCATCCCCTCACCTCTCATCCCCTCACCTCTCATCCCCCTCCTCTCTCTCATCCCTCCTCTCTCTCATCCCTCTCCTCTCTCTCATCCCTCTCCTCTCTCTCATCCCCCTCACATCCCCTCCTCTCTCTCATCCCCTCTCATCCCTCTCCTCTCTCTCATCCCCTCACATCCCCTCCTCTCTCTCTCATCCTCTCCTCTCTCTCATCCCTCTCCTCTCTTCTCATCCCTCCCTCTCATCCCATCCTCTCATCCCTCTTCTCATCCCCTCTCATCTCCTCCCATCCCCCTCTCTCTCTCATCCCCTCCTCTCTCTCATCCCCTCCTCTCTCTCATCCCCTCCTCTCTCTCATCCCCTCCTCTCTCTCATCCCCTCCTCTCTCTCATCCTCACCTCTCTCTCATCCCCACCTCTCTCTCATCCCCACCTCTCTCTCATCCCCACCTCTCTCTCATCCCCATCCTCACCTCTCATCCCCTCACCTCTCATCCCCTCCTCTTTCTCATCCCCTCTCTCTCATCCCCTCCTCTCTCTCATCCCCTCCTCTCTCTCTCATCCCCTGCTCCCTCTCTCTCATCCCCTCTCCTCTCATCCCCTGCTCCCTCTCTCTCATCCCTCCTCTCTCATCCCCTCTCCCTCTCTCCCTCATCCTCTCCTCTCTCATCCCCTGCTCCCTCTCTCTCATCCCTCCTCTCTCATCCCCTGCTCCCTCTCTCTCATCCCTCTCCTCTCATCCTCTCATCTCCTCCTCTCTATCATATCTCCCCTCTCATCCCCTCCTCCTCCTCTGTCTCATCCCTCTCCTCTCATCCCCTCCTCCTCCTCTCTCATATCTTCCCTCTCTCTCATCCCTCTCCTCTCTCCTCCCTCTCCTCTCATCCTCTCATCTCCTCCTCTCTCTCATATCTCCCCTCTCATCTCCTCCTCCTCCTCTCTCTCATCCCTCCCCTCTCATCCCCTCCTCCTCCTGTCTCATCCCTTCCTCCTCCTCTGTCTCATCCCTCTCATCCCCTCCTCCTCCTCTCTAATCTCCCTCTCTCCCCTCCCTCCCCTCTCATCCCCTCCTCCTCCTCTGTCTCATCCCTCCCCTCTCATCCCCTCCTCTTTCTCATCCCTCCCCTCTCCTCCTCTCTCCCTCCCTCCTCTTCTCATCCCCTCCTCCTCTCTCATCCCCTCCTCCTCCTCCCCTCTCATCCCCTCCTCCTCCTCTCTCATCCCCTCCTCCCCCCTCTCATCCCCTCCTCCTCCCTCTCCTCTCATCCCCTCCTCCTCCTCTCTCATCCCTCCCCTCTCATCCCCTCCCTCCTCTCTCCCCTCCCTCCCCCCTCTCATCCCCTCCTCATCCCCTCCTCCTCTCTCATCCCCCCCTCTCATCCCCTCCTCCTCGTCTCTCATCCCTCCCCTCTCATCCCCTCCTCCTCCTCTCTCATCCCTCCCCTCTCATCCCCTCCTCCTCTCATCCCTCCCTCATCCCCTCCCCTCTCATCCCCTCCTCCTCCTCTCTCATCCCCTCCTCCTCCTCATCCCCTCCTCCTCCTCTCTCTCATCCCTCCCCTCTCATCCCCTCCTCCTCCCCTCCCCTCTCATCCCCTCCTCCTCCTCTCTCATCCCCTCCTCCTCCTCTCTCATCCCCTCCTCCTCCTCTCTCATCCCTCCCCTCCCTCCCCTCTCATCCCCTCCTCCTCCCCTCCCCTCATCCCCTCCTCCTCCTCTCTCCTCCCTCCCCTCTCATCCCCTCCTCCTCCTCTCTCTCAGTCCCAGGGTCGTAGTGAGATTCTACTCAGTCTACAGAAGGTGTTGAATGGTCTTGGTGGAGCAGCAGCCTCTTGCCATAGAGACATCTATAAAAACGCTCGTTCCCTACTCACAGACCGCTCCATGGCTGTGCGCTGTGCTGTGGCTAAGGTTAGTGAATACTGAGCAACAGTCCACATTGCGAAAGGGCTCAGATATAATGATAACCATCGGCCGGCGGGAGAGACGATGGCCATCGGCCGGCGGGAGAAACGAGGGCCATCGGCCGGCGGGAGGACGAGGGCCATCGGCCGGCGGGAGAGACGAGGGCCATCGGCCGGCGGGAGAGACGATGGCCATCGGCCGGCGGGAGAGACGATGGCCATCGGCCGGCGGGAGAGACGATGGCCATCGGCCGGCGGGAGAGACGATGGCCATCGGCCGGCGGGAGAGACGATGGCCATCGGCCGGCGGGAGAGACGATGGCCATCGGCCGGCGGGAGAGACGATGGCCATCGGCCGGCGCGTTCAATTGGACCACATATCTGGAGAATGTATCTACTCTGTGCTTCAAGGCCCTGAAAGGATCTAACGATTAACTCGGTCTCTCTGGTCCTCTCTGTCTCTCTCTGTCTCTCTCTGTCTCTCTCTTTCTTTCTTTCTCTCACTCTGTCCTCTCTGTCTATAGTGTCTGCTCGAGCTGCAGAATGAGGCTGTCTTCATGTGGACCACCGAGCTGGAGAACGTAGCTACTCTGTGCTTCAAGGCCCTGGAAGGATCGAACTATGGAGTGAGGGTAGCCGTATCCAAACTACTAGGAACCGTCATGGCCACGGCCCTGATGCCCAAACAAGCTGCAGGTTAGGAGCATGCTCTAATGGGGTTTCTTTGTGAGGTTTGACATGTTAGTCATTTAGCTGACGCTCTTATCCAGAGCCAATAACCGTTAGTCTATTCATCTGCTGTGGGATTCATCGAGGGGCTCTCTGATGGGTCTCGTTGATAATATCGAGGGGCTCTCTGATGGGTCTCGTTGATAATATCGAGGGGCTCTGATGGGTCTCGTTGATAATATCGAGGGGCTCTGATGGGTCTCGTTGATAATATCGAGGGGCTCTGATGGGTCTCGTTGATAATATCGAGGGCTCTGATGGGTCTCGTTGATAATATCGAGGGGCTCTGATGGGTCTTGATAATATCGAGGGGCTCTGATGGGTCTCGTTGATATCAAGGGGATGGGTCTCTGATGGGTCTCGTTGATAATATCGAGGGCTCTCTGATGGGTCTCGTTGATAATATCGAGGGGGGTCTCTGATGGGTCTGATGGGTCGTTGATAATATCGAGGGGATGGGTCTCTCTGATGGGTCTCGTTGATAATATCGAGGGGCTCTGATGGGTCTCGTTGATAATATCGAGGGGCTCTGATGGGTCTCGTTGATAATATCGAGGGGCTCTGATGGGTCTCGTTGATAATATCGAGGGGCTCTGATGGGTCTCGTTGATAATATCGAGGGGCTCTGATGGGTCTCGTTGATAATATCGAGGGGCTCTGATGGGTCTCGTTGATAATATCGAGGGGCTCTGATGGGTCTCAGTGGGGGTTGAGATCCCAGTGGAGGGGGGGGATGAGATCCCAGTGGGGGGGGGGGGGGGGGATGAGATCCCAGTGGGGGGATGAGATCCCAGTTTGAGTCCCTTTATTAATATATATGTGTCTTAGTCATTATTAATATACATGTCTTAGTCATTTTCAAGCTGCAGAAGTGGTGCTTTCCTAATGCTGGTGTTTCCATGTTCCTCGTGTATTTCATTCTAGGCTATAGACTATATTAACATTCACAAACAGACCTCCAAACCCTGTATCTCAGAGCCCTCCAAACCCTGTATCTCAGAGCCCTCCAAACCCTGTGCTGACTGACGATCACATCTCAGAGCCCTCCAAACCCTGTATCTCAGAGCCCTCCAAACCCTGTATCTCAGAGCCCTCCAAACCCTGTATCTCAGAGCCCTCCAAACCCTGTATCTCAGAGCCCTCCAAACCCTGTGCTGACTGACGATCACATCTCAGAGCCCTCCAAACCCTGTATCTCAGAGCCCTCCAAACCCTGTATCTCAGAGCCCTCCAAACCCTGTATCTCAGAGCCCTCCAAACCCTGTATCTCAGAGCCCTCCAAACCCTGTGCTGACTGACGATCACATCTCAGAGCCCTCCAAACCCTGTGCTGACTGACGATCACATCTCAGAGCCCTCCATACCCTGTATCTCAGAGCCCTCCATACCCTGTGCTGACTGACGATCACATCTCAGAGCCCTCCATACCCTGTATCTCAGAGCCCTCCATACCCTGTGCTGACTGACGATCACATCTCAGAGCCCTCCAAACCCTGTGCTTAACCAATATCACTGGTACCCCACCCCCTCTGACCTCTGTCCCTACGCTATGTTACCGTCTCCTCTAGTGATGCGTCAAAACGTGAAACGTGCCACACTGGACGAGGTGTTGGAGCTGATGGCTACAGGCTTCCTAAGAGGGGGGTCTGGCTTCCTGAAGAGCGGGGGGGAGATGCTGAAGGGAGGGGGCTCTGTCAGCAGGGAGGTACGGGTGGGAGTCACACAGGTACGTAGAAGGCCCTCCCGTTTGGGTAGGTTGTTGAATAATAATGTGCTTGTTTGAGACGTGACGACATCGCTGTCCGACTGGAGAATCACAGATCTACAAATCACATTCATCCCCAGTAACTGATCATTATGTGATGAAGAGGAGTGATTCTGCACAGTCAGACAGCTCAATCTGATCCCCTCAAACACGCTGATTGGTGTGTGGTACCAGTGATATTGGTGTGTGGTACCAGTGATATTGGTGTGTGGTACCAGTGATATTGGTGTGTGGTACCAGTGATATTGGTGTGTGGTACCAGTGATATTGGTGTGTGGTACCAGTGATATTGGTGTCTGGTACCAGTGATATTGGTGTCTGGTACCAGTGATATTGGTGTCTGGTACCAGTGATATTGGTGTGTGGTACCAGCGATATTGGTGTGTGGTACCAGCGATATTGGTGTGTGGTACCAGCGATATTGGTGTGTGGTACCAGTGATATTGGGGTGTGGTACCAGCGATATTGGGGTGTGTGTGGTACCAGCGATATTGGGGTGTGTGTGGTACCAGCGATATTGGGGTGTGTGTGGTACCAGAGATATTGGGGTGTGTGTGGTACCAGAGATATTGGGGGGTGTGTGGTACCAGCGATATTGGGGTGTGTGTGGTACCAGCGATATTGGGGTGTGTGTGTGGTACCAGTGATATTGGGGGGTGTGTGTGGTACCAGCGATATTGGTGTGTGTGTGTGGTACCAGTGATATTGGGGGGTGTGTGTGGTACCAGTGATATTGGGGGGTGTGTCTGGTACCAGTGATATTGGTGTGTGGTACCAGTGATATTGGTGTGTGGTACCAGCGATATTGGTGTATGTGTGTGTGGTACCAGCGATATTGGTGTATGTGTGTGTGGTACCAGCGATATTGGTGTGTGTGTGTGTGTGTGTGGTACCAGCGGTGTGTGTGTGTGTGGTACCAGTGATATTGGGGTGTGGTACCAGTGATATTGGGGTGTGTGTGGTACCAGTGATATTGGGGTGTGTGTGGTACCAGTGATATTGGGGTGTGTGTGGTACCAGTGATATTGGGGTGTGTGTGGTACCAGTGATATTGGGGTGTGTGTGTGTGTGTGTGTGTGTGTGTGTGTGTGTGTGTGTGTGTGTGTGTGTGTGTGTGTGTGTGTGTGTGTGTGTGTGTGTGTGTGGTACCAGCGATATTGGGGTGTGTGTGTGGTACCAGCGATATTGGGGTGTGTGTGTGTGTGTGTGTTGGACCAGCGATATTGGGGTGTGGTACCAGTGATATTGGTGTCTGGTACCAGTGATATTTGGGTGTGTGTGGTACCAGCGATATTGGTGTGTGGTACCAGCGATATTGGTGTGTGGTACCAGTGATATTGGTGTGTGGTACCAGTGATATTGGGGTGTGTGTGTGTGTGTGTGTGTGTGTGTGTGTGTGTGTGTGTGTGTGTGTGTGTGTGTGTGTGTGTGTGTGTGTGTGTGTGTGTGTGTGTGTGTGTGTGTGTGTGTGTGTGTGTGTGTGTGTGGTACCAGCGATATTGGGGTGTGTGTGTGTGTGGTACCAGCGATATTGGTGTGTGTGTGTGTGTGGTAACAGCGATATTGGTGTGTGTGTGGTACCAGCGATATTGGTGTGTGTGTGGTACCAGCGATATTGGGGTGTGTGTGTGTGTGTGTGTGTGTGGTACCAGCGATATTGGGGTGTGTGTGTGTGGTACCAGCGATATTGGTGTGTGGTACCAGCGATATTGGGGGTGTGTGGTACCAATGATATTGGGGGTGTGGTACCAGTGATATTGGGGGGTGTGGTACCAGTGATATTGGGGGGGGGGTGTGGTACCAGTGATATTGGGGGGGTGTGGTACCAGTGATATTGGGGTGTGGTACCAGTGATATTGGGGTGTGTGTGGTACCAGTGATATTGGGGTGTGTGTGGTACCAGTGATATTGGGGTGTGTGTGGTACCAGTGATATTGGGGTGTGTCTGGTACCAGTGATATTGGGGTGTCTGTGTGTGTGTGTGTGTGTGTGGGGTGTGTGTGTGTGTGTGTGTGTGTGTGTGTGGTACCAGCGATATTGGGGTGTGTGTGTACCAGCGATATTGGGGTGTGTGGTACCAGCGATATTGGGGTGTGGTACCAGTGATATTGGTGTCTGGTACCAGTGATATTTGGGTGTGTGGTACCAGTGATATTGGTGTGTGGTACCAGCGATATTGGTGTGTGTACCAGTGATATTGGTGTGTGGTACCAGTGATATTGGGGTGTGTGTGTGGTGTGTGTGTGTGTGTGTGTGTGGTGTGTGTGTGTGTGGTACCAGCGATATTGGGGTGGGTGTGGTACCAGTGATATTGGGGTGTGTGTGTGTGTGGTACCAGTGATATTGGTGTGTGTGTGGTACCAGTGATATTGGTGTGTGTGTGGTACCAGTGATATTGGTGTCTGGTACCAGTGATATTGGGGTGTGTGTGTGAGTGTCTGGTGGTACCAGTGATATTGGGGTGTGTGTGTGGTACCAGTGATATTGGTGTGTGGTACCAGCGATATTGGGGTGTGTGTCTGGTACCAGTGATATTGGTGTGTGTGTGGTACCAGTGATATTGGGGGGTGTGTATTGGGGGGGTGGTACCAGTGATATTGGGGGGTGTGGTACCAGTGATATTGGGGTGTGTGTGATATTGTGTGGTACCAGTGATATTGGGGTGTGTGTGGTACCAGTGATATTGGGGTGTGGTGTGATATTGGGGGGTGTACCAGTGATATTGGGGGGGGTGTGTACCAGTGATATTGGGGGGTGTGGTACCAGTGATATTGGGGTGTGGTACCAGTGATATTGGGGTGTGGTACCAGCGATATTGGTGTGTCTGGTACCAGCGATATTGGTGTGTCTGGTACCAGCGATATTGGTGTGTCTGGTACCAGCGATATTGGTGTGTCTGGTACCAGCGATATTGGTGTGTCTGGTACCAGCGATATTGGGGTGTCTGGTACCAGCGATATTGGGGTGTGTGTGGGGTGTCTGGTACCAGCGATATTGGGGTGTGTGTGGGTACCATTGATGTCTGGGGTGATATTGGGTGTGTGGTACCAGTGATATTGGGGTGTGTGTGTGGTACCAGTGATATTGGGGTGTGGTACCAGTGATATTGGGGTGTGGTACCAGTGATATTGGGGTGGGTGTGGTACCAGTGATATTGGGGTGTGGTACCAGTGATATTGGGGTGTGTGGTACCAGTGATATTGGGGTGAGTGTGGTACCAGTGATATTGGGGTGTGGTACCAGTGATATTGGGGTGTGTGTGGTACCAGTGATATTGGGGTGTGTGTGGTACCAGTGATATTGGGGTGGGTGTGGTACCAGTGATATTGGGGTGTGTGTGTGTGTGGTACCAGTGATATTGGGGTGTGTGTGGTACCAGTGATATTGGTGTCTGGTACCAGTGATATTGGGGTGAGTGTCTGGTACCAGTGATATTGGTGTGAGTGTGGTACCAGTGATAGTGGGGTGTGTGTGTGGTACCAGTGATATTGGGGTGTGTGTGTGTGGTACCAGTGATATTGGGGTGTGTGTGTGTGGTACCAGTGATATTGGGGTGTGTGTGTGGTACCAGTGATATTGGGGTGTGTGTGGTACCAGTGATAGTGGGGTGTGTGTGGTACCAGTGATATTGGGGTGTGTGTGTGTGTGGTACCAGTGATATTGGGGTGTGTGTGTGTGGTACCAGTGATATTGGGGTGTGTGTGTGTGGTACCAGTGATATTGGGGTGTGTGTGTGTGTGGTACCAGTGATATTGGGGTGTGTGTGTGTGGTACCAGTGATATTGGGGTGTGTGTGTGTGTGGTACCAGTGATATTGGGGTGTGTGTGTGTGGTACCAGTGATATTGGGGTGTGTGTGGTACCAGTGATATTGGGGTGTGTGTGGTACCAGTGATATTGGGGTGTGTGTGATATTGGGGTGTGTGTGTGGTACCAGTGATATTGGGGTGTGTGTGGTACCAGTGATATTGGGGTGTGTGTGTGGTACCAGTGATATTGGGGTGTGTGTGGTACCAGTGATATTGGGGTGTGTGTGGTACCAGTGATATTGGGGTGTGTGTGGTACCAGTGATATTGGGGTGTGTGTGTGTGTGGTACCAGTGATATTGGGGTGTGTGTGGTACCAGTGATATTGGGGTGTGTGTGTGTGTGGTACCAGTGATATTGGGGTGTGTGTGTGTGTGGTACCAGTGATATTGGGTGTGTGTGTGTGTGGTACCAGTGATATTGGGGTGTGTGTGGTACCAGTGATATTGGGGTGTGTGTGTGTGGTACCAGTGATATTGGGGTGTGTGTGTGTGTGGTACCAGTGATATTGGGGTGTGTGTGGTACCAGTGATATTGGTGTGTGTGTGTGTGTGTGTGTGTGTGGTACCAGTGATATTGGGGTGTGTGTGTGTGTGTGGTACCAGCGATATTGGGGTGGGTGTGTGGTACCAGTGATATTGGGGTGTGTGTGTGTGTGGTACCAGCGATATTGGGGTGGGTGTGTGGTACCAGTGATATTGGGGTGTGTGTGTGTGTGGTACCAGCGATATTGGGGTGGGTGTGTGGTACCAGTGATATTGGGGTGTGTGTGTGTGTGGTACCAGCGATATTGGGGTGGGTGTGTGGTACCAGTGATATTGGGGTGTGTGTGTGTGGTACCAGTGATATTGGTGTGTGTGTGTGTGGTACCAGTGATATTGGTGTGTGTGTGTGTGGTACCAGTGATATTGGGGTGTGTGTGTGGTACCAGTGATATTGGGGTGTGGTACCAGTGATATTGGGGTGTGGTACCAGTGATATTGGGGTGGGTGTGTGTGTGGTACCAGTGATATTGGGGGTGTGTGTGTGGTACCAGTGATATTGGGGGTGTGTGTGTGGTACCAGTGATATTGGGGGTGTGTGTGTGGTACCAGTGATATTGGGGGTGTGTGTGTGGTACCAGTGATATTGGGGGTGTGTGTGTGGTACCAGTGATATTGGGGGGTGTGTGTGTGGTACCAGTGATATTGGGGGGTGTGTGTGGGTACCAGTGATATTGGGGGTGTGTGTGTGGTACCAGTGATATTGGGGGTGTGTGTGTGGTACCAGTGATATTGGGGGTGTGTGTGTGGTACCAGTGATATTGGGGGTGTGTGTGTGGTACCAGTGATATTGGGGGGTGTGTGTGTGGTACCAGCGATATTGGGGTGAGTGTAATAACAGTCATAACAAGGTGATGATGTAATCGTGTAATGTTCCTTCTCTTTTCCAATAGGCATATGTTGTATTCGTGACCACGCTGGGCGGCCAGTGGCTGGAGCGGAACTTTGCCACGTTCCTGTCTCATGTCCTGGACCTGGTCAGCCACCCGCGGGCCACCCAGACACACGTGGAGGCGGTGAGTAGCATTATGCTGTCCATGCTAGGGAAGTTAGCATAACTATTGCTATGGGAGTTTTCAATGAAAATCACATAGCATTATGCTGTCCGTGCTAGGGAAGTTAGCATTGTGTTAGCATAACTATTGCTATGGGAGTTTTCAATGAAAATCACATAGCATTATGCTGTCCGTGCTAGGGAAGTTAGCATTGTGTTAGCATAACTATTGCTATGGGAGTTTTCAATGAAAATCACATAGCATTATGCTGTCTGTGCTAGGGAAGTTAGCATTGATTTGATTTGATTTGACATAGCATTATGCTGTCCGTGCTAGGGAAGTTAGCATTGTGTTAGCATAACTATTGCTATGGGATTTTTCAATGAAAATCACATAGCATTATGCTGTCCGTGCTAGGGAAGTTAGCATTGTGTTAGCATGCATACATGTATACACATACATTCTAAAATCTGCATAAAACATTACATTTCCTACTGTAGGTGTGTTTTCATCAAACATACTTTTTGCAGATAAAAGACTGTGTGTGATGACATGGTACACCTAAAAATAACTTTTACCGTTAAATTCTCATGTACCGAATGAGAAATACAAGTTACATGGGTTTCCATGGCATTTTCAACTCAGATACGTAAGGACGTAAATAACAGTGAATAATTACAGTAGAGGGGCTATGTACAGTAACCAGGCTATATACAGTAACCAGGCTATATACAGTAACCAGGCTATATACAGTAGAGGGGCTATATACAGTAACCAGGCTATATAC
>NC_060183.1:2840020-2844699 GCF_021184085.1 Oncorhynchus gorbuscha
CTGGTCTAAAGTAGTGCACTATATAGGGAATAGGGTGCCATAGGGCTCTGGTCTAAAGTAGTGCACTATATAGGGAATAGGGTGCCATAGGGCTCTGGTCTAAAGTAGTGCACTATATAGGGAATAGGGTGCCATAGGGCTCTGGTCTAAAGTAGTGCACTATATAGGGAATAGGGTGCCATAGGGCTCTGGTCTAAAGTAGTGCACTATATAGGGAATAGGGTGCCATAGGGCTCTGGTCTAAAGTAGTGCACTATGATAGGGAATAGGGTGCCATAGGGCTCTGGTCTAAAGTAGTGCACTATGATAGGGAATAGGGTGCCATAGGGCTCTGGTCTAAAGTATTGCACTATGATAGGGAATAGGGTGCCATAGGGCTCTGGTCTAAAGTAGTGCACTATATAGGGAATAGGGTGCCATAGGGCTCTGGTCTAAAGTAGTGCACTATATAGGGAATAGGGTGCCATAGGGCTCTGGTCTAAAGTAGTGCACTATATAGGGAATAGGGTGCCATAGGGCTCTGGTCTAAAGTAGTGCACTATATAGGGAATAGGGTGCCATTTTGGATGCATCGTTTTACTGCTAACCCATTAAAGACAGACTCTGTAAGTCTCATGTTATTTTAAGTCGGGGCGACAAAACAAACCCAGGACAGACGTCATGTCAACAACTCCAGTCCTCGGGGGGCCTGACATGACTACCACCCTGTAGCAGTCACGTCTATAGTCATGAAGTGCTTTAAAAGGCTGGTTATGGCACACACCAACTCCATCATCCCAGACACCGTAGACCAGGGCAACTCCAGTCCTCAGGGGGCCTGATTTGGTGTCACAGTTTTGCCCCCAGCTATCACACCTGACTCTAATAGTCACCTAATCAGGATCTTCAGTTAAAAATGCAATGTGATTAATAAGCTGTGTTTGCTCGGGATGGAGAAAAGATGTTCTAACAATCAGACCCTCGAGGACTGGCGTTGCCCACCCCTGATCTATACAGTTCAAGATGTTCTACCAATCAGACCCTCGAGGACTGGCGTTGCCCACCCCTGATCTATACAGTTCAAGATGTTCTACCAATCAGACCCTCGAGGACTGGCGTTGCCCACCCCTGATCTATACAGTTCAAGATGTTCTACCAATCAGACCCTCGAGGACTGGCGTTGCCCACCCCTGATCTATACAGTTCAAGATGTTCTACCAATCAGACCCTCGAGGACTGGCGTTGCCCACCCCTGATCTATACAGTTCAAGATGTTCTACCAATCAGACCCTCGAGGACTGGCGTTGCCCACCCCTGATCTATACAGTTCAAGATGTTCTACCAATCAGACCCTCGAGGACTGGCGTTGCCCACCCCTGATCTATACAGTTCAAGATGTTCTACCAATCAGACCCTCGAGGACTGGCGTTGCCCACCCCTGATCTATACAGTTCAAGATGTTCTACCAATCAGACCCTCGAGGACTGGCGTTGCCCACCCCTGATCTATACAGTTCAAGATGTTCTACCAATCAGACCCTCGAGGACTGGCGTTGCCCACCCCTGATCTATACAGTTCAAGATGTTTTAAACCGGGGGGGGGGGGCATTTTATTTGGGGCTGAGTCTGGCTTTAATATATATACAGTAGATAGGGCAACTTTCCCAGAATTCCCTGTGTTTCCAGAAAATCTTGGTTGGAGGATTCCGTATTTCCTTCATTCTTGCCCTGTAATATTCCAACCAGGATTTTGTCGAAGTTGTTGAAATGGTGCAACTCTGTTACCATTGCACACTCCCTATAGTGTATTTAACTATACCCTGCTAACCTGTAAAAAGTATATCACATTATCTTGTTATAGAGATGAAAGGCAATTAACCAATTAACTCACACACTCAGCAAAAGCAAACCTTTTATCCCCCATGGGGAGCTTTTATAAAAACAAAACAAACATGAACTAATTGGTCTTTTTGTGTGTGACATCATTTGGTGTTGGAATTACTCCCATCCTATCATCACAATCACTTTTTTTTTCTTTTTTTACAAAATAACTTCTCCAGATTCTTACTCTGTGATTCCCTCTGAAACCTTCTGTGTCAACTGTCTGTGTCAACTGTCTGTGTCAACTGTCTGTGCCAACTGTCTGTGCCAACTGTCTGTGCCAACTGTCTGTGCCAACTGGCCATCTTTCTACTCCAGTATCTGTCCAAAGTTTGGACACACCTATTCATTCCAGGGTTTTTCTACATTTTTTAAACATTTTTTTTTTACATTGTAAACTATGAAATAACACATGGAATCATGTAGTAACCAAAACTAATCAAAATATATTTTATTTTTTGAGATTATTCAAAGTAGCCACCTTTTGCCTGTGTTTGAGCCAATCAGTTGTGTTGTGACAAGGTAGGGGTGGTATATAGAAGATAGCCCTATTTGGTAAAAGACCAAGTCCATATTATGGCAAGAACAGCTCAAATAAGCAAAGAGAAACGACAGTCCATCATTACTATAAGACATGAAGGTCGGTCAATGTGGAACATTTGAATAAGTTTTTAAGTTTCTTCAAGTGCAGTCGCAGAAACCATCAAGCGCTATAATGACACTGGCTCTCATGAGGACCGCCACAGGAAAGGAAGACCCAGAGTTTCCTCTGCTGCAGAGGATCAGTTCATTAGAGAGTTAACTGGCTCTCATGAGAACCGGCACAGGAAAGGAGACCCAGAGTTACCTCTGCAGAGGATACATGTATTAGAGTTACCAGTCCAAATAAAGTGACAGACACATCTCAACATCAACTGTTCAGAGAAGACTCAATAAATCAGGCCTTCATGGTTGAATTGCTGCAAAGAAACCATTACTAAAGGACACCAATAAGAAGAAGAGACTCGGTTGGGCCAAGAAACACGAGCAATGGGCATTAGACCTGTGGAAATCTGTCCTTTAGTCTGATGAGTCTAAATTTGAGATTTTTGGTTCCAACCGCCATGTCTTTGTGAGATGCAGAGTAGGTGAACGGATGATCTCTGCATGTGTGGTTCCCACCGAGAAGCATGGAGGAGGAGGTGTTATGGTGTGGGGGTGCTTTGCTGGTGACACTCTGGGATTTATTTAGAATTCAAGGCACACTTAACCAGCATGGCCACCACAGCATTCTGCAGTGATACACCATCCCATCTAGAGGTTGCCTGTTAGCTAGAGGTTGCCTGTTAGCTAGAGGTTGCCTGTTAGCTAGAGGTTGCCTGTTAGCTAGAGGTTGCCTGTTAGCTAGAGGTTGCTGGTGACACTCTGGGATTTATTTAGAATTCAAGGCACACTTAACCAGCATGGCTACCACAGCATTCTGCAGTGATACACCATCCCATCTGGTTTGGGTTTAGTGGGACTATCATTTGTTTTTCAACAGGACAATGACCCAACACACCTCCTGGCTGTGTAAGGGCTGTTTGACCAAGAAGGAGAGTGATGGAGTGCTGCATCAGATGACCTGGCCTCCACAATCACCTGACCTCAACCCAATTGAGATGGTTTGGAATGAGTTGGCTCGCAGAATGAAGGAAAAGCAGCCAACAAGTGCTCAGCATATGTGGGAACTCCTTCAAGGCTGTTGGAAAAGCATTGCAGGTGAAGCTGGTTGATAGCATCCCAAGAGAACAAAGCTGTCATCAAGGCAAAGGGTTGCTACTAAAATATAAAAATATGTTGATTTGACTAACACTTGTTTTGGTTACTACATGATTCCATATGTGTTATTTCTTCATAGTTGTGATGTCTTCACTGTTATTCTACAATGTGGAACATAGTAAAAATAAAGAACCCTTGAATGAGCAGGTGTGTCCAAACTTTTGACTAGTACTGTATATCATAGAAAACATAATTTCTTCCTACTGAGCTCTGAGGGTTTTAATTCATCATAGGAACCATCTCCAATCGAAGTAAGAGGGGAAAACGTATCTATTAAAGCCAAAACATTTCATAAATCCAGATGTCTTGCCCATCTTTCGCCAGCAGAGAAACCATGGCAGATGTCCTATTTGATGCAAACTCCCAGCCATATTTGATGTGGGTTCATTAAATGTCCTGGTGATGATGAATCCTCAGTCCTTTGTGCTGTCTGTCTTGATGCTGATATTTAGTACTGTTAATGCATGATAATAATATAAATATATTACAATGTCCCTGTTACCTGTTAGCTAGAGGTTGCCTGTTAGCTAGAGGTTGCCTGTTAGCTAGAGGTTGCCTGTTAGCTAGAGGTTGCCTGTTAGCTAGAGGTTGCCTGTTAGCTAGAGGTTGCCTGTTAGCTAGAGGTTGCCTGTTACCTATTAGCTAGAGGTTGCCTGTTACCTATTAGCTAGAGGTTGCCTGTTACCTATTAGCTAGAGGTTGCCTGTTACCTATTAGCTAGAGGTTGCCTGTTAGCTAGAGGTTGCCTGTTAGCTAGAGGTTGCCTGTTAGCTAGAGGTTGCCTGTTACCTATTAGCTAGAGGTTGCCTGTTACCTATTAGCTAGAGGTTGCCTGTTACCTATTAGCTAGAGGTTGCCTGTTACCTATTAGCTAGAGGTTGCCTGTTACCTATTAGCTAGAGGTTGCCTGTTACCTATTAGCTAGAGGTTGCCTGTTACCTTGCCTGTTACCTTAGCTAGAGGTTGCCTGTTACCTGTTAGCTAGAGGTTGCCTGTTACCTGTTAGCTAGAGGTTGCCTG